>NW_022262850.1:97500-122908 GCF_002021735.2 Oncorhynchus kisutch
ACTACAGCTCCTAAGTCCCATGCTCTACATGTACTACCACTACTACTACTTATAACCCCCCCCCCCCCACACACTCACACACACACACACACACACACACACACACACACTCACACACACACACGGACCACCATCACCACTCAGGCCCTCTTATCTTTAAACCTCACCGATGGTTTTATTGTCCATAGACAGGGGAGATACAGACAAAGACTTGCTTGTCCTGACAGAAGTCAAGGAGTGTTTAAGTTGTGTGCAGTAAAGCAGCTTCACACAGTAGTAGGGCCTTCGGGATCTCCTCTCTGCACAGTTTACATTAGAGACAGTGGAAACCAGGGAGTGAACCAGGGAGTGAATGAACACCCTCACACCTACCTGATAGGAGCATGATGAGAGCAGACCAGACACTGATACACACGCACAATGTACATGCACAGGTGCTCATAAACACACATACAGTTGTAGTCGGAAGTTTACATACACTTAGGTTGGAGCCATTAAAACTCGTTTTTCAACCACTCCACAAATTACTTGTTGACAAACTATAGTTTTGGCAAGTCGGTTAGGACATCTACTTTGTGCATGACACAAGTAATTTTTCCAACAATTGTTTACAGACAGATTATTTCCCTTAAAGGTCACTGTTTCACAATTCCAGTGGGTCAGAAGTTTACATACACTAAGTTGACTGTGCCTTTAAACAGCTTGGAAAATTCAAGAAAATGATGTCATGGCTTAAGAAGCTTCTGATAGGCTAATGATAGACATCATTTGAGTCAATTGGAGGTTTTCCTGTGGATGTATTTCAAGGCCTACCTTCAAACTCAGTGCCTCTTTGCTTGACATCATGGGAAAATCCAAAGAAATTAGCTAAGACCTCAGAAAAAAATTGTGGGCCTCCACAAGTCTGGTTCATCCTTGGGAGCAATTTCCAAATGCCTGAAGGTACCACATTCATCTGTACAAACAAAAGTACGCATGTATAAACACCATGGGACCATGCAGCCGTCATACTGCTCAGGAAGGAGACGCGTTTTGTCTCCTAGAGACTATCGTACTTCGGTGTGAAAAGTGCAAATCAATCCCAGAACAACAGCAAAGGACCTTGTGAAGATGCTGGAGGAATCAGGTAAAAAAGTATCTATATCCACAGTAAAACGAGTCCTATATTGAGGAAGAGGCCACTGCTCTATAACCGCCATAATGAATCCAGACAACGGTTTGCAACTGCACATGGGGACAAAGATCAAAGACATGTCCTCTGGTCTGATGAAACAAAAATAGAACTGTTTGGCCATAATGACCATTATTATGTTTGGAGGAAAAAGTGAGAGGCTTGCATGCTGAAGAACACCATCCCAACTGTGAAGCACAGGGGTGGCAGCATCATGTTGTGGGGGTGCTTTGCTGCAGGAGGGACTGGTGCACTTCTCCGAATAGATGGCATCATGAGGATTGAAAATTATGTGGATATATTGAAGCAACATCTCAAGACATCAGTCAGGAAGTTAAAGCTTGGTCGCAAATGGATCTTCCAAATGGACAATGACCCCAAGCATACTTCCACAGTTGGGGCAAAATGGCTTAAGGACAACAAAGTCAAGGTATTGTAGTGGCCATCGCAAAGCCCTGACCTCAATCCTATAGAAAATGTGTGGGCAGAACTGAAAAAGCTTGAACGAGCAAGGAGGCCTACCAACCTGACTCAGTTACACCAGCTCTGTCAGGAGGAATGGGACAAAATTCACCCAACTTATTGTGGGAAGCTTGTGGAAGGCTACCCGAAACGTTTGACCGAAGTTAAAGAATTTAAAGGCAATGCTACCAAATACTAATTGAGTGTATGTAAACTTCTGACCCACTGGGAATGTGATGAAAGAAATAAAAGCTGAAATAAATCATCCACTCTACTATTACTCTGACATTTCACATTCTTAAAATAAAGTGGTGATCCTAACTGAACTAAGACAGGGAATATTTACTAGGATTAAATGTCAGGAATTGTTAAAAACTGAGTTTAAATGTATTTGGCTCAGGTGAATGTAAATCACTGTGGGATTATAGCTCTGTACTTTGTCTACACACACTGGTGCATTTCTGCCCCCATTTTCAGAATTCTTGGTCTAACTTCAAATCAACATCAAATCAAATTATATTTGTCAAACGCGCCGAATACAACAGGTAGACCTTACCATGAAATGCTGACTTACAAGCCCTTATTAACCAACAATGCAGTTTTAAGAAAATATAGTAAAGAAAAATATTTACTAAAAAAGAGTAAAGAAAAATATTTACTAAATAAACTAAAGTAAAAAATCAAAAAGTAGGCGTAAAGGGACTATGCATAGATAATAAACAGCGAGTAGCAGCACTGTAACAAATGTGTTTAACATGTTACACTGTAACAGAGCAGGGGAGAGAGTTGTTTCTACTGCAGCCCAGGCGAGTGCTCTAACTAAGCCCAACTAAGCCCAGCTCTGCCTCTCCCACCCCTCTGTTCTCTGGGCCTGGAACACTAGCCTCAGGGTCTTGGGTAGCTGGTGTGGGGAACACTAGCCTCAGGGTCTTGGGTAGCTGGTGTGGGGAACACTAGCCTCAGGGTCTTGGGTAGCTGGTGTGGGGAACTTTAGCCTACTGTGTGTTTGACAAAGTGTGTGTGTGTGACAAAGAGTGTGTGGGGTTGTGTGTGTGACAAAGTGTGTGTGTGACAAAGTGTGTGTGTGACAAAGTGTGTGCACCCACTGTGACATTTGGTGGAGGATTGGTGCTGATCTGGGGGTGAATATGAACTTTCTTTCTTTGCATTATTCGAGGTCTGACAGGGGAGAGAGTTGTTTACTGCAGCCCAGGCGAGTGCTCTAACTCAGACCAACTAAGCCCAGCTCTGCATCTTTTTTTATCATTTTGACCAGTTGTCATTTTCTGCAAATAAATGCTCTAAATGACAATATTTTTATTTGGAATTTGGGAGAAATGTTGTCAGTAGTTTATAGAATAAAACATAATGTTCATTTTACCCAAACACATACTTATAAATAGTCAAACCAGAGAAACTGTTCATTTGACCCAAACACATACTTATAAATAGTCAAACCAGAGAAACTGATCATTTGACCCAAACACATACTTATAAATAGTAAAACCAGAGAAACTGATCATTTTACCCAAACACAAACAGTAAGTATCAAAAGTAAATGTAGTTGCTAAAATATACTTAAGCATCAAAAGTAAAAGTATAAATAACTTCAAAGTCCTTCTATTAAACAAACCAGACGGCACAATTTGTGTTTTTTAAATGTATGGATAGCCAGGGACACACTCCAACACTCAGACATCATTTACAAACAAAGCATTTGTGTTCAGTGTGTTCAGTGTGTTCAGTGTGTTCAGTGTGTTCAGTGAGTTCAGTGTGTTCAGTGTGTTCAGTGTGTTCAGTGAGTCCGCCAGATCAGAGGGACGTCCAGGGATGTTCTCTTGATAAGTGTATGAATTGGACCACTTTCCTGTCCTGCTAAACACTCAAAATGTAATGACTACTTTTGGGTGTCAGGGAAAATGTATGGAGTAAAAAGTACATTATTTTCTTTAGGAATGTAGTGAAGTAAAAGTAAAAGTTGTCAAAAATAGAAATTGTAAAGTCAAGTACCGATATCCCCCCAAAACGACTTAAGTAGTACTTTAAAGTATTTTTACTTAATACTTTACACAACTGCATATATTTGATCTATTATTTATTTAACTTTTATTTAACCAGGAGAGGCCCATTGACACCCGGAGTCTCTTTTTCAAGGAAGACCTGGCCAAGAAGGCAGCAACAATCAATACATTACAGAATTAAAACATACACCAATACCATACAACAACACGATCCAGCCTAAAAAAAGCATTTACACTCCTCCGTAACACTCCTCCGAGTCAATATTTAAAATTCATTAAGTGGCACTAACATATCTAGATGAAGGATGGATTGTAGACTATTCCATGCCTCTGGTGCACAAGAAGAGAAGGCAGTCTTGCCTAATACTGTGAATGTCCTGGGGACTTTAATAAGTAGCAACACCTAGCAGACCAGGTATGGTAACTGCAGGTGGTGAAGGAGACCAGACTACAGAGGTAAAGGGAGTTTACCCAAAAGGGCTTTGTAGATGAACACATACAAATGTAGCTTTCTGCACATATAAAGTGAGGTCCAACCTACTGTACCATTTGGTACAAGGTGCAATGGTGGGTGAGTGACTTGAAGGATGTATGATTAACAGAGTCCAGTCTCTGTAAGACAGAGGAGGCTGCATGATTAACAGAGTCCAGTCTCTGTAAGACAGAGGAGGCTGCATGATTAACAGAGTCCAGTCTCTGTCAGACAGAGGAGGCTACATGATTAACAGAGTCCAGTCTCTGTAAGACAGAGGAGGCTACATGATTAACAGAGTCCAGTCTCTGTAAGACAGAGGAGGCTACATGATTAACAGAGTCCAGTCTCTGTAAGACAGAGGAGGCTGCATGATTAACAGAGTCCAGTCTCTGTAAGACAGAGGAGGCTACATGATTAACAGAGTCCAGTCTCTGTAAGACAGAGGAGGCTACATGATTAACAGAGTCCAGTCTCTGTAAGACAGAGGAGGCTGCATGATTAACAGAGTCCAGTCTCTGTAAGACAGAGGAGGCTGCATGATTAACAGAGTCCAGTCTCTGTAAGACAGAGGAGGCTGCATGATTAACAGAGTCCAGTCTCTGTAAGACAGAGGAGGCTACATGATTAACAGAGTCCAGTCTCTGTAAGACAGAGGAGGCTGCATGATTAACAGAGTCCAGTCTCTGTAAGACAGAGGAGGCTGCATGATTAACAGAGTCCAGTCTCTGTAAGACAGAGGAGGCTGCATGATTAACAGAGTCCAGTCTCTGTAAGACAGAGGAGGCTGCATGATTAACAGAGTCCAGTCTCTGTAAGACAGAGGAGGCTGCATGATTAACAGAGTCCAGTCTCTGTAAGACAGAGGAGGCTGCATGATTAACAGAGTCCAGTCTCTGTAAGACAGAGGAGGCTGCATGATTAACAGAGTCTCTGTAAGACAGAGGAGGCTGCATGATTAACAGAGTCCAGTCTCTGTAAGACAGAGGAGGCTACATGATTAACAGAGTCCAGTCTCTGTAAGACAGAGGAGGCTGCATGATTAACAGAGTCCAGTCTCTGTAAGACTGAGGAGGCTACATGATTAACAGAGTCCAGTCTCTGTAAGACAGAGGAGGCTGCATGATTAACAGAGTCCAGTTTCTGTAAGACAGAGGAGGCTGCATGATTAACAGAGTCCAGTCTCTGTAAGACAGAGGAGGCTGCATGATTAACAGAGTCCAGTCTCTGTAAGACAGAGGAGGCTGCATGATTAACAGAGTCCAGTCTCTGTAAGACAGAGGAGGCTGCATGATAAACAAAGTCCAGTCTCTGTAAGACAGAGGAGGCTGCATGATTAACAGAGTCCAGTCTCTGTAAGACAGAGGAGGCTGCATGATTAACAGAGTCCAGTCTCTGTCAGACAGAGGAGGCTGCATGATAAACAGAGTCCAGTCTCTGTAAGACAGAGGAGGCTGCATGATAAACAGAGTCCAGTCTCTGTCAGACAGAGGAGGCTGCATGCATATACAACAAGTCACCATAATCAATAACAGAGAGAAAAGTGTCCTGAACAAGCTTCTTTCTAGCCGTAAGCGGGAAGCAAGCCTCATTAAAAACCCAATTTCAATTTAAGCTTCCTCACAAGATTATCTATATGAACTTTAAAGGACAACTTGTCATTCAACCATGTACCTAGTTATTTGTAGGATGACACTTTTTCAATGGATAAGCCACCAGATATGACAATGCTAACGCTCTCTTTCAATGGATAAGCCACCAGATGTGACAATGCTAATGCTCTCTTTCAATGGATAAGCCACCAGATGTGACAATGCTAACGCTCTCTTTCAATGGATAAGCCACCAGATGTGACAATGCTAACGCTCTCTGGTAAAGTTCTAGCTCTGGTAAAGGTCATAAATGTAGTTTTTTGTATATTCAAGATCAGTTTGAGGCCATAAAGGGAGGCCTGCAGTGACTGAAAAGCAGTCTGGAGCTCTTCAACAGCCTGAACCAGAGAAGGAGCACATGAATATATAACTGTATCGTCTGCATATACAGTGGGGCAAAAAAGTATTTAGTCAGCCACCAATTGTGCAAGTTCTCCCACTTAAAAAGATAAGTGGGTGGAAAATAAGTATTTGGTCAATAACAAAAGTTTATCTCAATACTTTGTTATATACCCTTTGTTGGCAATGACAGAGGTCAAACGTTTTCACACACTGTTGCTGGTATTTTGGCCCATTCCTCCATGCAGATCTCCTCTAGAGCAGTGATGTTTTGGGGCTGTTGCTGGGCAACACGGACTTTCAACTCCCTCCAAAGATTTTCTATGGGGTTGAGATCTGGAGACTGGCTAGGCCACTCCAGGACCTTGAAATGCTTACGAAGCCACTCCTTCGTTGCCCGGGCGGTGTGTTTGGGATCATTGTCATGCTGAAAGACCCAGCCACGTTTCATCTTCAATGCCCTTGCTGATGGAAGGAGGTTTTCACTCAAAATCTCACGATACATGGCCCCATTCATTCTTTCCTTTACAGTCGTCCTGGTCCCTTTGCAGAAAAACAGCCCCAAAGCATGATGTTTCCACCCCCATGCTTCACAGTAGGTATGGTGTTCTTTGGATGCAACTCAGCATTCTTTGTCCTCCAAACACGACGAGTTGAGTTTTTACCAAAAAGTTACATTTTGGTTTCATCTGACCATATGACATTCTCCCAATCTTCTTCTGGATCATCCAAATGCTCTCTAGCAAACTTCAGACGGGCCTGGACATGTACTGGCTTAAGCAGGGGAACACGTCTGGCACTGCAGGATTTGAGTCCCTGGCGGCGTAGTGTGTTACTGATGGTAGGCTTTGTTACTTTGGTCCCAGCTCTCTGCAGGTCATTCACTAGGTCCCCCCGTGTGGTTCTGGGATTTTTGCTCACCGTTCTTGTGATCATTTTTACCCCACAGGGTAAGATCTTGCGTGGAGCCCCAGATCGAGGTAGATTATCAGTGGTCTGGTATGTCTTCCATTTCCTAATAATTGCTCCCACAGTTGATTTCTTCAAACCAAGCTGCTTACCTATTGCAGATTCAGTCTTCCCAGCCTGGTGCAGGTCTACAATTTTGTTTCTGTCCTTTGACAGCTCTTTGGTCTTGGCCATAGTGGAGTTTGGAGTGTGACTGTTTGAGGTTGTGGACAGGTGTCTTTTATACTGATAACAAGTTCAAACAGGTGCCATTAATACAGGTAACGAGTGGAGGACAGAGGAGCCTCTTAAAGAAGAAGTTACAGGTCTGTGAGAGCCAGAAATCTTGCTTGTTTGTAGGTGACCAAATACTTATTTTCCACCATAATTTGCAAATAAATTCATTAAAAATCCTACAATGTGATTTTCTGGATTTTTTTTCTAATTCTGTCTGTCATAGTTGTAGTGTACCTATGATGAAAATTACAGGCCTCTCTCATCTTTTTAAGTGAGAGAACTTGCACAATTGGTGGCTGACTAAATACTTTTTTGCCCCACTGTAGATGTAACTTTGCTGGTTGCATCCCATTTCCAAAACCATTGATATAATTGAGAATAACACAGGAGCTAAAATGGAACCCTGGGACACACATTAATCACGAAAGCTAGATTTGTGATTGTCAGTATATACACATTGTGTTCTGTCAGAAAGAATGTTCCTAAACCAATTTACTGCCCCATCACTGACACCAATGTTACTGAGTTTAGCTAGCAACAGTTAATGGTCAACTGAATCAAAGGCCTTTGAGAAATCCACAAATGTGTCTTTTTATCAAGTCCATTAATGATGTAACTTCCATAGCTGCAGTTGTGGAGCTGTGTCCTGATCTAAAGCCAGACTGAACCCCGCTCAGCATGTTCTTATCAATGAAGACCTGTTTTAACTGTGAGTTCACTAGGGATTCATAGACTTTGGCCAGGATAGAGAGATAGGAGACAGGACCATAGTTATTAGCATCTGAGGGATCTCCACCCGTTAGCAGTGGGAGGACATATGCTGATTTCCAAATGCTGGGTATGGAATTGGTCAAGAGACTCAAGTTGAAAATGTGAGCCACAGGTTCAGTAATAATGCCAGCTGCTATCTTTAAGAGACAGAGATCATTATTACACCACTACATATCTACAATACAAAAATGTAAAATATCACCGTACAACAATATTACAATGTACGTGTGTGTAGAGTGTGTGTGCTTGCGCCTGTGTGTGAACTTGAAGGCCATCAGAGAAAGGATCTGTTGTAAAACACTTCCACACGCATCCTTTGAAGCGAGTTGGGATTGAGAGAGGATGTGAGTTCAGGTCAGTGAGGCCAGTTTGTCAGGGAGGGTTCTCTGTATAGAGGTCATGGCAATGTGGAGAGGGGGACAAGAGGGGGTGAGTTTGGGGTGAGGAGAGGTGAGGAGGGGGTGAGTTTGGGGTGAGGAGAGGTGAGGAGGGGGTGTTAACGGATCAACGACAGCCTGTTAACATCACAGTACTCAGTTTTGTTCGTCCCCATCCTCAAAAGACAAAATCCCTCTTTCTCTCTCTCTCTCTCTCTCTCTCTTTTTCTCTTCCTTTATTCCCTCCTCCATGAGGACACTGTCCCCTCTCTCTCTCTCTTCTCTTCTTCTTCTTCTCCTTCTTCATGTTGTTCTTTTTTTTGCTTTGCTCAGCATTTCAGCTTGACGTCCTTCCCCATCCCTACTATCATTTCCTAACCTTCTCTCTCTGACCTCCGTGGATACAGTGGAAAGACTCCCATTCTGAAAGCATTAACAGACTGAGTTCTCTCTAAAGGACTTTAGGTTTCCTGATGAGTCTGGTTCTGTCTCTCTGTCTGTGCCATCCACATACCCCATGAGGTCACCACTCCCAAAATACAACCCTGTTCCTCATCCCTCACAGCCTTGTCTCTACTCGTGGTGTGTGTGAGTGAGCAAGAGAGAGAGAGAGAGAGAGAGAGAGAGAGAGAGAGAGAATGTGTGTGTTTGTGTACATGCGTGTGAGTGTGTGTGTTGGAGAGAGAGAGGGAGAGAGAATGTGTGCATGTGTGTGTGTGGGAGAGAGATGATGTCATGGGCTGATGTCAGGTGTCCTCCCCAACAGTACACAGTGAGCCTCTCCTCCTACAGTGCTAATGCTGTAAAGCTGGATGCTAGCGGTTTCTTCTGGGGTTGTGACCCAAATATCTTAGTGATGACTTCTCATTTTAATCTAATAACAGAACAGAAAGAAAACCAACCCACCCATTCTGAAAGACCTATTAACCCTCCTAGTCGAGGAACATATCTTGTCATTGGATCGTGTGTAACCATAGTGCAGTGCACTGGGTAGTATTCATAAAGCATCAAACGGAAGAAAATGGACTGAAACAGGGAGGGAGGGACATTCTAGATTTAATTTTTATGTTGCGAAACATTTTACTTCAACGTACCCTTATGAATATCACCCAGGACTCATTGACCCACATGCCTGTGTTTATTGCTCATGTAGTTAATGGGTTTTATTCAGGTCCTGTGGTTGTCTCTCCTCTCCCCTCCTCTCTTCTGGCCTGTCCTCTTCCCCTCTTTCATGAGCTCAGCAGCATGTGAACACCTGCTATTTTAAAAGGCACACAAGTTGTAGCGCAGGATGGGGTGTAAATCACTAGAGTCATTGAGTGTGTGTGTGGCTCTGTGTGTAAGTGTGTGTGTGTATGTATGTGTGTTTGTGTGTATGAGTATGTGTGTGTGTGTGTGTGTGTGTGTGTGTGTGTGTGTGTGTGTGTGTGTGTGTGTGTGTGTGTGTGTGTGTGTGTGTGTGTGTGTGTATGTATGTGTGTTTGTGTGTGTATGAGTATGTGTGTGTGTGTGTGTGTATGTATGTGTGTTTGTGTGTGTGTGTATGAGTATGTGTGTGTGTGTGTGTGTGTGTGTGTGTGTGTGTGTGTGTGTGTGTGTGTGTGTGTATGTGTGTGTGTGTGTGTGTGTGTGTGTGTGTGTGTATGTGTGTGTGTGTGTGTGTGTGTGTGTGTATGTATGTGTGTGTGTGTGTACTTGTCTTGCACCCACCGCTCCCATGGCCCTGACGCCTAAACTCCGCTCAGAGAAAAGGAGGGAAAAATAGAACATGCCCTCAACTTCCAGGAATTCCTCTCTTTTCCTCCCTGCTTTCTTCCCCTCCCAGTCTTTATTTAAGCCCTACCCAACCCAAGGCCGAGCCATCAAACACCTCAGCAATACTATGCTAAGTGCATGTGTGTTCTGCAATCCACACAGCCAAGGGCTATGGAGCTAGACCCTATAGGTGCTGTCTCAGCTATGCAGCTCAAGCACAGCACCCCATACGGCTAAGGTTTGTATGCAGGGTAAGTGTTCCTCATAGAGCCGTACTCTAGTCCCAGGCTTCACGTTAGGCCCAAGTGATGACCGTACGAACTTCATTCACATCTGTGTCTGGCAAACGTCAAACCCTGGCAGGGCACATTTATATATCCTTTTGAGGGCCGAGGGTTAATTCATCCACTTTCCTCTTTAAGTGTGTGAATGCCAACTCCCTCATAGCTCCTTAGAGAAATCAGCATCAGCTGGTCTCACACACACACACACACACACACACACACACACACACACACACACACACACACACACAGACACAGACACAGACACAGACACACACACACACACACACACACACACACACACACACACACACACACACACACACACACACACACACACACACACACACACACACACACACACACACACACACAGACACACACACACTCACACTCCTTTTTCTTAAATCCTGATTTGTTTGACCACAGAAAATCAGTTTCTCTTTGAGGAGTTGATCAAAAAGCACTTACATCTTCAAATGGAGATTTCTCTTCTTCTGTGCCTTCCTTTCTTCAGTACAGGCCCTCACTGCAGGGCTTCAAACTAACAGACCACCTGGCCTTGTGTTGCAGTGTTTAACAGACAATGAGCTGGAGATGAGAGAGGTGGAGGTAGCTGTTGATGGGGCTGATCTGAATGGCTCCTTGGATGGTGTTCCCAGGCTGGTGTGTGTGTGAATACGCACGTTGGTGTGTGTGTGTGTGTGTGTATTCATGTATTGTGTGTGTGTGTCTCTAGGGAGCAGCAGCCCTCAAATACAGCCTTAAATCCCCTAGTCAATTGCAGAGTGATTAAGTGATGATTCTGGTCAGAGCCCTCTGACTCCAGCCCCCTGGTCCTAGGCCTGCTCCTGCTGCTATCCCGTTGTCTGCCTGGACTCTTTCACACAGGGGGTCTCAGTATCTGACACAATGCACTGGCATACCCCTCTATTGTTACCCCTCCCTGTACCTTCACCCCCACGACCTCCAAATGTGCCCCCTCCTAAAGAAGCCCCCAGGCCAGGACGAGTCCTAAATGGCATCGTAGCTCCTACCCCCTTCCCCCGTAGGGAACGGTGCCAATCACCCTCTCTCCTTCTGTAGCCTCTTTGATTTACTTGACTATCCTTTTTAGCTCCTAGTGGAGCAAAGGACTTCAACAGTGCATTTCCCGCTAACTCTGTTCTGGGGCAGTTTTCTTCATCTTCATTCCAGGTGATTCCTGTCTTCTTCATCTCCTCTTTATTGGCCCCTCTCTGTCTTCTGTAACCTCACTTATGTCCCATTGCATATAGCCTCGTTATTGGCCCCTCTCTGTCTTCTGTAACCTCACTTATGTCCCATTGCATATAGCCTCGTTATTGGCCCCTCTCTGTCTTCTGTAACCTCACTTATGTCCCATTGCATATAGCCTCGTTATTGGCCCCTCTCTGTCTTCTGTAACCTCACTTATGTCCCATTGCATATAGCCTCGTTATTGGCCCCTCTCTGTCTTCTGTAACCTCACTTATGTCCCATTGCATATAGCCTCGTTATTGGCCCCTCTCTGTCTTCTGTAACCTCACTTATGTCCCATTGCATATAGCCTCGTTATTGTAATGTCATTTTCTTGTGTTACATATTTTTTGTATTTATGTGTTTATTTTGTATATATTTTTTCACTTTAGTTTATTTAGTAAATATTTTCTTAACTCTATTTCTTGAACTGCATTGATGGTTAAGGGCTTGTAAGTCAGCAATTCATGGTAAAGGCTACACCTGTTGTATTCGGCGCATGTGACAAATATAATGTGATTTGATTTTGTCCTGCTTTTAGCCTAGCACCCTAGCCACTGATGAATACACCGTTTGTGAGAAACTAAAGAGGTGGGTTTGTGTCTGAAACTGAGTCAACAGGCATTAACTTTATTCATTAACGACCATTAAAAACAGATTGTTGCTACTCCTCATGCAACTCAGCCGCTGTAGCTCATTAAACAGGCAACAGAGGCTTTTAGTAATTAACTGGGTTTAACTGGGTTCCCATTGCCAGCCATTGTAATGTTTACCCTGCCCTCCTTCCCTCAGAAGGCCCCGGGGGTCCCGGTGTGGTCGCTGAGATGATGGTGATGTAATGTTTTGGTTTACCTGCCGGAAGGAAGCAGGAAATGATTCCAAAAATTAAATGAAGTGTGATATGAAAACAGGAAGCAGTCGTGAGTAAGAGTAAAATAAACAGAATTTGGAGCAACAAAACTCCCCAAACGCCGTGCGGTAATGACCAGGGGACTTCATTAAAGTTGTGTTTTGATTAAACAAAGGGAAACACAACACGTTGGTGAATTAGTGGATTACTTCAGAGATTGCATGACTTTCATGAGGTAATTGTGGGTAAGACAATTAACCCACTGTAATGTAAGATAAGGGGAGAAAAATCTCAATTCTGAAAATAGTACACCTACTGTACAACACTGTACACTAGTACACTGCAAAATAGCACACATCTGTATTTTACACCCCTTCAAATTATTTTGAGAAACTGCTTAGGTCAGTCTTAAACTGATGATCTACGTGCCAGATGTGGCCCTTGAACCGATTAAATGTGTCCGTGATTGTCTTAGATTACCTAATGGTTTTCAGGCCCACCAGAAAAGCCTCTTCTTAAGAAGTGAAAACCAGAAAATCCAATTCCCTGGCTCTATCATTCTTGTTTTATTCCCCTATCATTTCACACTAAGTTAACAACTTGTAATGGTGCCCATAACAAAATAATGCTCCCTTTTAATTTCTACATTTGTATTTTCCCCTCTGTCGATACAATCCTCTGGCCTAGTTCTGTCTGCGCTGTCAGGTTCAAAGATGACCCTTCAGAGTGAGCCGCCATGACATCTAATGGCAGTCTTTCAAATCACCTCTGGTGCCGACATAAAGATACTATTCATCTATTCATGGCTGTTCTGTTCCCAGTGTAGCAAATATAACTACCTTACTGTCCCGAAACAACAGAGGCAGTGTTAGCCGTGTTAGCCTTTTGTTGTTTTTGTGCCAATGGGCTAAGTGTTCATTTCAGCTTCGCCTTCACTGGAGACCTCAGAACGAAATGGCGCTGGGTGTTTACGAGAGAGAGAGAAAAAGAGAGGAAAAAACTGTCTTTCTCAGGGAAAATAAGGACAAACATGTTTTCATCACATAACCATTGTACCCAGATATCTATTGTTAACAGTAAGTAAACTAGGTGTCAGGTGTAGAACAGATATTTATCCGATATGTGTTAGGTAAGAGAGTAGATAAGACGTACTGTACTGTCTGTTGTCTACTTTACATAATGAAAGTGCATTCACTGCCACTGCCCCCAAACTCTGGAACTCTCTCCCCCAACCACCCGCAACTCTGACTCTATCACCACCTTCACAACAGATTACAAACCCACCTGTTCTGCCTGGCTTTCCCCTCATCTTAGCTCAGCTCTTACTCAGCTCTAGCTTAAACTATGTTAAGTAGCGTTGATTTCTCTGTATTGTATGGTTTTATCCTTGTTTTGTTCTTTACTCTCTTGCTGTACAGTGCCCTTGGGTTTCATGACAGGCACTTGAAATCCCACGTATTATTATTAGAGATTAATGTCAATGAAGAAAGTGGCCGATAGAGAGAAGAGCAGAGGAGAAGGTACAGTGTCAAGGGGTAATAAGGAGGATGCTAGAAGGTACACTTACCACTGGCTAAATCTACTCAAAATCGAATCAAATCAAATGTTATTTGTCACTGGCGCCGAATACAACAGGTGTAGTAGACCTTACAGTGAAATGCTTACTTACAAGCCCTTAACCAACAATGCAGTTTTAAGAAAAATAACAAAAAAAGTCAGAAATAAAAGTAAGAAATAATTAAAGAGCAGAAGTAAAATAACAATAGTGAGGCCATATACAGGGGGTACCGGTACAGAGTCAATGTGGAGGCTATATACAGGGGGTACCGGTACAGAGTCAATGTGGAGGCTATATACAGGGGGTACCGGTACAGAGTCAATGTGGAGGCCATATACAGGGGGTACCGGTACAGAGTCAATGTGCGGGGGCACCGGTTAGTCGAGGTAATTGAGGAAATATGAACATGAAGGTAGAGTTATTAAAGTGACTATGCATAGATATTAACAGAGAGCAATAGCAGTGTAAAAGTGTGTGGGGGGTGGCAATGCAAATAGCCATTTGATTAGATGTTCAGGAGCCTTATGGCTTGGGGGATGAAGCTGTTTAGAAACCTCTTGGACCAAGACTTGGCACTCAGGTATCACTTGCTGTGCGGTAGCAGAGAGAACAGTCTATGACTAGGGTGGCTGGAGGCTTTTTAGAGCCTTCCTCTGACTCCGCCTGGTATAGAGATCCTGGGTGGCAGGAACCTTGGCCCCAGTGATGTACTGGGCCGTACGCACTACCCTCTGTAGTGCCTTGCTGTCGGAGGCCGAGCAGTTGCCATACCAGGCAGTGATGCAACCAGTCAGGAGGGTCTCGATGGAGCAGCTGTAGAACCTTTTGAGGATCTGAGGACCAATGCCAAATCTTTTCAGTCTCCTGAGGGGAATAGGTTTTGTTGTGCCCTCTTCACGACTGTCTTGGTGGGCTTGGACCATGTTAGTTTGTTGGTGATGTGGACGACAAGGAACTTGAAGCTCTCAACCTGCTCCACTACATCCTCGTCTATGAGAATGGGGGCGTGCTCGGTCCTCCTTTTCCTATAGTCCACAATATTCTCCTTTGTCTTGATCATGTTGAGGCAGAGGTTGTTGTACTGGCACCACACGGTCAGGTCTCTGACCTCCTCCCCGTAGGCTGTCTCGTCGTTGTCGGTGATCAGGCCAACTACCACTGTTGGGTCATCGGCAAACTTAATGATGGTGTTGGAGTCATGCCTGGCCGTGCAGTCATGAGTGAACAGGGAGTGCAGGAGGGGACTGAGTACGCACCCCTGATGGTTCCCTGTGTTGAGGATCAGCATGGCGGATGTTTTGTTACCTACCCTTACCACCTGGGGTTGGCCCGTCAGGAAGTACAGGATCCAGTTGCAGAGGGAGGTGTTTAGTCCTAGGGTCCTGAACTTAGTGATGAGCTTTGAGGGCACTATGGTGTTGAACACTGAGCTGTAGTCAATGAATAGCATTCTCACATAGGTGTTTCTTTTGTCCAGGTGGGAAAGGTTAGTGTGGAGTGCAATAGAGATTGCATCATCTGTGGATCTGTTTGGGCAGTATGCAAATTGGAGTGGGTCTAGGGTTTCTGGGATAATAGTGTTAATGTGAGCCATGACCAGCCTTTCAAAGCACTTCATGGCTACAGACGTGAGTGCTACAAGTTGGTTAGTCATTTAGGCAGGTTGCCTTTGTGTTCTTTGGCACAATGACTATGGTGGTCTGCTTGGAACATGTAGGTAATACAGACTCAGACAGGGAGAAGTTGAAAATGTCAGTGAAGACACTTGCCAGTTGGTCAGCGCATGTTGGGAGTACACGTCCTGGTAGTCCATCTGGCCCTGCGGCCTTGTGAATGTTGACCTGTCTAAAGGTCTTACCCACATCGGCTGCGGAGAGCGTGATCACACAGTCATCTGGAACAAGCTATCTCAAAACAAAGTAGCCTATTGCAGCGACGTCTGCAAGGAAGCCATGCTTATAATAATTGGAAGCTTGATAACATTGTTTTTCGCTAAAATCTTGTAACCTATAAATACTGTTTAGGAGAAACAGTCCTGGTTCCCAATTCAGCGTTACACAACTGAGTATCTTGATTTTACTACAAACAATTCTACAAATTATGAAACGAGCAAATTCCAGCAAATGTTATTTCCTCAGAGAATAGAGATGGATATATATATATATACTATATACAGCATTGCTTTGTTTTAGGATGCTTTTGAGTGTAGACTTTGGTAATGCAGACAATACTAACGGGGAAGATTGAGAATCATTGGAAAACTGCTAGCTAATGCTAATGCTAAACCTCATGGCTGCCGTGGCAAGAAAGATGTTAGCAATGGAATAAAAGGCTCTCCGCAGATTATGTCACTTCTGGTCTGCAGACAACATCCCTAAGGTATGTGATACAGTGAGATGTAAAAATGAAATGTAATGAACTGATGTGAAATAATGAACATTGGGTGGACTTTCCCTTTAAGGCTGTGTGTGTGGGGCAATAGAATGATGCATGTGACACAGCTACAGGTCGAGGGAGGTAGAGGATTTTTGGTGGGGGTGGACAGGTGTGTGTGAGGGTGGTACCTTATGCAGTCATGCAGGTTAAATAAGGGCGGGTAGGTAGGTATATAGGTAGGAGGTAGGTGGGTAGATAGGTTGGTAGTTAGCAGTGGAGGCTGGTGAAATGTTGAGGAGGATGGGAGACCAGTGATATCCAGTTGTATACAAGTCGGAAGTTTACATACACTTAGGTTGGAGTCATTAAAACTAGCTTTTCAACCACTCCACAAATTTCTTGTTAACAAACTATAGTTTTAGCAAGTCGGTTAGGACATCTACTTTGTGCATGACACAAGTAATATTTCCAACAGTTGTTTATAGACAGATTTTTTGACTGATAATTCACTGTATCACAATTCCAGTGGGTCAGAAGTTTACATACACTAAGTTGACTGTGTCTTTAAACAGCTTGGAAAAATCCAGAAAATTATGTCATGGCTTTAGAAGTTTCTCATAGGGTAATTGACATCATTTGCGTCAATTGGAGGTGTACCTATGGATGTATTTCAAAGCCTACCTTCAAATTCAGTTCCTCTTTGCTTGACATCATGGGAAAATCAAAAGAAATTAGCCGAGACCTCAGAAAAGAAATTGTAGACCTCCACAAGTCTGGTTCATCCTTGGGAGCAATTTCCAAACTCCTGAAGGTACCACATTCATCTGTACAAACAATAGTATGCAAGTGTTAACACCATGGGACCACGCAACCGTCATTCCGCTCAGGAAGGAGACGCGTTCTGTCTCCTAGAGATTAATGTACTTTGGTGCGAAAAGTGCAAATCAATCCCAGAACAACAGCAAAGGACCTTGTGAAGATGCTGGAGGAGACAGGTACAAAATATCTATATCCACAGTAAAACGAGTCCTATATTGACATAACCTGAAAGGCCGCTCAGCAATGAAGAAGCCACTGCTCCAAAACCTCCATAAAAAAGACAGACTACAGTTTGCAACTGCACATGGGGACAAAGATCCTACTTTTTGGAGAAATGTCCTCTGGTCTAATGAACCAAAAATAGAACTGTTTGGCCATAATGACCATCGTTACTTTTAGAGGAAAAAGGGAGAGGCTTGCAAGCCGAAGATCCCCATCCCAACCGTGAAGCACGGGGGTGGCAGCATCATGTTGTGGGGATGCTTCGCTGCAGGAGGGACTGGTGCACTTCTCCGAATAGATAACATCACGATAACGGAATATTATGTGGATATATTGAAGCAACATCTCAAGACATCAGTCAGGAAGTTAAAGCTTGGTCGCAAATGGGTCTTCCAAATGAACAATGACTCCAAGCATACTTCCAAAATTGTATCAAAATGGCTTAAGGACAACAAAGTCAAGGTATTGGAGTGGCCATTACAAAGCCCTGACCTCAATCCTGAAAAATCTTGTGCGAGCAAGGAGGCCTACCCACCCACCTGACTCAGTTACACCAGCTCTGTCAGGAGGAATGGGCCAAAATTCACCCAGCTTATTGTGGGAAGCTTGTGGAAGGCTACCCAAAACGTTTGACTCAAGTTTAACAATTTCAAGGCATTGCTACCAAATACTAATTGAGTGTATGTAAACTTCTGACCCACTGGGAATGTGATGAAAGAAATAAAAGCTGAAATAAATCATTCTCTCTACTATTATTCTGACATTTCACATTCTTAATGGTGGTGATCCTAACTGACCTAAAACAGGGAATATTTACTAGGATTAAATGTCATGAATTGTGAAAAAGTGAGTTTAAATGTATTTGGTGAAGGTGTATGTAAACTTCTGATCTCAACTGTAGCTGCGGAACGCACGGAGACTTCAAAGCTTGTTTAAAAGATCATCAAAGACAAATGATTTGACCCTAAAGCATTTAATAATGACAGTAGTATGGAGAATTGGAATGAGAGGGCTACTTACAGTGCTGAGAAGGGATCACTGCAGGTATTGGATGAGGGGAGGAGGGAGGCATGGGTTGAGGCTTCAGTGTAGGACATGCTCATCATGGATGGATAGTGTTGGAGAAGAGCTCTTTTATTGACATTTTATTTAACCTTTAACCCGGGGGTGGGGGCTGGGATTTAAAAACAAATGTATTAAATAAAAAGATAGGACACAACACACATCACGACAAGGGAGACAACACAACACTACATTAAGAGAGACCTTAGACAACAATATAGCATGGCAGCAACACATGACAACTCAGCATGGTAGCAACACAACATGACAACAACATGGTAGCAGCACAACATGGTAGCAGCACAACATGGTAGCATCACAAAACAGGGTACAGACATTATTGGGCACAGACATCAGCACAGAGGGCAAGAAAGTAGAGACAACAATACATCACGCAAAGCTTCCACTGAGGGCAGGACTGGTGTTGACTGGGAAGAAAAAAACCAATATCACACAGTTAGACAAAAGAAGAATGACGTAGTCCAAGCATGGAGTAAAATGATTGATGTGTAATAATGTGATTGTGTTTGTGATTAAATCTACATTTAGTAATGAGAGAAAATGTACAGGTCTACTCGCAGTGCTTGGAGTGGAAACATTAATGTGCCAGTGGATGAGAGGGCACATGAGTCATGGCTTCAGTTCATGTCAGGAGAGAGCTGACACTGGTAGTGGAGTGGTCATCACCTCTTAATCAGGGAACAGGAGGGACTTAGCTGTAAATACAAATAGATGCTACAGTGCATTCCATTACAGCAGCGCCATCAAAGGTTTGGGCAACAAGTTTCTCCCTTAAGTTAAACTCAGACATCTCAGAATTCACAAAGTCAAACACAGACCGCGCATTTCGCCCACTTGACACATCAAAATAGCCCAACAAACATTCCTGAATAAAATCTTGTTAATCCACATGCCTGACGATAACTAACAACTACAAGCAGACTTGTGGCACCATAGGTCCCAGAATGGTGGGAAAATTGTTTCCCACTGGGGCCCGGAGTTTTTCCTTGTCTGGTAACCTAACCAGGAAAACTCCGGACCCTATAGTGTATGACAGTGATTAATCAGTTGTAAAAAGGTTTTATACCGGCTATGATGGGACCAGTTTTTCTAATCCGGTCACATGGTTTTTAAGAATTCCTGGAAAAAACTCCTGGTCCTGGGGAGGATGAAAACTGTCAAACTGCAGCAACCGTATACTTGTTGGTATAAATGATATTTAGATTAGATTAGGAGGGGGATTTCCTCTACCCAGACACAGAGACAACTGATAGACAATAGAACTAAAGGATGAGCTTGCTTTATTCATGTTTGCATCATGCAGGCCCATACAACTGCAGGCCAAATAGAAAATTGACTCACAGTCTATGTCATCACTATTAAATTGATTGATTAAATCCAGTTCATCATTTTGGATTGAATGATACAGGTAGCCTAGCCAGCCCAAGTTTGAATATAAATCAAATTGGTTCACATTCACATTTTCTCCTGACAAACAAATGGACTATAAATACCTAACGTTACCTATATGTTTTTATCATCTCGTTTTCATCCAGATTCAGATCTCTAATGTTTAGGTGTAGCCTAAATCTACACTACCGTTCAAATGTTTGGGGTCAGTTGGAAATGTCCTTGTTTTTGAAAGAAATGCTTTTTCCCATTAATGTAACATCAAATTGATCAGAAATACAGTGTAGACATTGTTAATGTTGTAAATTGTATAATTTTTTAAAAATTTTTCACCTTTATTTAACCAGGTAGGCTAGTTGAGAACAAGTTCTCATTTACAACTGCGACCTGGCCAAGATAAAGCAAAGCGACACAAATAACAGAGTTACACAAGGAATAAACAAACATACAGCCAATAATACAATATATATATATTTTTATATACAGTGAGTGCAAATGAGGTAGGATAAGGGAGGTAAGGCGATAAATAGGCCATATTGGCGAAAGATTTACAATATAGCAAATGACTATTGTAGCTGGAAACGGCAGATGTTTTATGGAATATGTACATAGGCGTACAGAGGCCCATTATCAGCAACCATCACTCCTGAGTTCCTCTGTCCAGTGTCTGTGTTCTTTTGCCCATCTTAATCATTTATTTTTATTGTCCTGTCTGAGATATGGCTTTTTCTTTGCAACTCTGCCTAGAAGGCCAGCATCCCGGAGTCGCCTCTTCACTGTTGACGTTGAGACGGGTGTTTTGTGGGTACTATTTAATGAAGCTGCCAGTTGAGGACTTGTGAGGCGTCTGTTTCTCAAACTAGACACTCTAATGTACATGTCCTCTTGCTCAATTGTGCACCGGGGCCTCCCACTCATCTTTCTATTCTGGTTAGGGCCCGTGGAGTTGTTACGCACGCCTCTATGAAGAGGGAATGCAACACCCTGCTACAACTCAACTCCCCGTGAAGGGAAAGCGATATGGGACTGTAGGTGCGAGTAAGGATGACAAAGGCAGAATGTGGTACCGTTTATAAGGAATTTATTCCGTCACACGGTAATATGGGGAAAAGGGTCTGGACAGAACCAAAGCAAAGAAAGTACATTTCAAAGCCCCCTCTCCTACCTACCCACTACTTACCTAATTTGCACCACCTGGTGCCCTAACCAAAATACAGGGGGTGGTCCACCCAGGTCTTACCTAGTGTGTATAGACAGTGACTATACTACGGGTTATGTATGCCCGCGGGCCTCTTGCCTAAGCACTCCCTAGGTGCCTTCCCCTTCCCCCTGGGAACAAATGAAATTCCGCAAACACACTGAGAAACACAGGACATCAAATAGGCTCTGACTGAGCAATAAACTCACACAGAACATACCAAAGCTGCTCCCATCTTCAACTAACATAGTACATAACAACTGCCTGAGAAACAACCAACATGCTATAACCATCAGCCATCAGCCTCCTCTCTCAGCCATCAGCCATCCCCTCTCTCTCAGCCATCCCCTCTCTCTCTCTCTCAGCCATCAGCCTCCTCTCTCAGCCATCCCCTCTCTCTCTCTCAGCCATCCCCTCTCTCTCTCTCAGCCATCCCCTCTCTCTCAGCCATCCGCCTCCTCTCTCAGCCATCCCCCTCCTCTCTCAGCCATCCCCTCCTCTCTCAGCCATCCCCTCTCTCTCAGCCATCCCCTCTCTCTCAGCCATCCCCTCTCTCCCCTCTCCCTCCTGAACAACAGAATACTGGCTTTTATAACTGGAGAAGGAGTCTAATGGGATACAGCTGTAACCTGACGAGGGGGCGGGGTCAGCTCCAATTAGCCGTGGAGTCGACCAATCAGCTGTCTGGGGGATTTCAGGAAGCCATCTCCTGAAACACACACTCAAATACACAAACTACAACACAGAAACTGGGGAACATAACAGGAGTAGTACACAGCGTTGTAAGAGATCTTCAGTTTCTTGGCAATTTCTCACATGGAATAGTCTTCATTTCTCAGAACAAGAATAGACTGATGAGTTTCAGAATAAAGGTCTTTGTTTCTGGCCATTTTAAGCCTGTAATCGAAACCACAAATGCTGATGCTCCAGATACTCAACTAGCCTAAAGAAGGCAGGTTTTATTGCTTCTTTAAGCAGAACAACAGTTTTCAGTTGTGCTAACATAATTGCAAAAGGGTTTTCCAATGATCAATTAGCCTTTTAAAATGATAAACTTGGATTAGCTAACACAACGTGCCATTGGAACACAGGAGTGTCATGGCTGCTGATAATGGGCCTCCGTATGCCTATGTAGATATTCCATTAAAAATCAGCCGTTTCCAGTTGCAATAATAATTTACAACATTAACAATGTCTACACTGTATTTCTGATCAGTTTGATGTTATTTTAATGAACAAAAAATGTGCTTTTCTTTCAAAAACAAGAACATTTCTAAGTGACCCCAACCTTTTGAATGGTAGTGTATATAGAGACTTTTTGCCTGTGTCTGTCCGGAGAGATGAAGAAATACTGGAGGAAAGTGGAAAGCCTACTTGAGCGTGGGCGAAAATATCTTTTTAATCTCACTTTTAACGGATGATGCGATGGAAACCATCAAATCATTCTGAATTGATTTCGACATCCCAGAGAAGACAGTAGAATCTTCCATATGCTCAGTAAGTAAAGCATCATAAAGTGCTCTTACCCCTGCAAGCTCCTTGTAGTTGCCCTTGTTAGTGGAACTTTCCCTCTCATCGTGCCCCCTTGCTTCATCCCGCAACGAGCCATTATTTACAATGTGCCCCCTAAAAGCCAACTCTTACATGTCAAAAAATGCAGTATGCCTGTTTCTTCTTACTTTCTGTTTGAATACGCAGACCTTCGTCCATTACATTATCAATGCAGGTTTCCCAGAAGCTTGAATCTGATATGGGCAATGAAAGGGGTTCTTCAACAAAAATCCACCACATTGTTCTTAGTATCAGCTAGCGGTTCCAGCGGAGAAAACTGCACTCTGGAAGATAGCTATCTAAACTCATCCAAAAAAAGATACGTCCCTTTTTCAGGACCCTGTCTTTCGAAGATAATTCATAAAAATCCAAATAACTTCACAGATCTTCATTGTAAAGGGTTTAAACACTGTTTCCCATGCTTGTTCAATTAACCATAAACAATTAATGAACATGCACCTGTGGAACGGTCGTTAAAACACTAACAGCTTACAGATGGTAGGCAATTAAGGTCACAGTTTGTCACGCCCTGACCTTAGAGATCCTTTTTATGTCTCTATTTTGGTTTGGTCAGGGCGTGAGTGGTGGTGGGCATTCTATGTTTTGTGTTTCTATGATTTTCTATTTCTATGTTTTGGCCGGGTATGGTTCTCAATCAGGAACAGCTGTCTATCGTTGTCTCTGATTGGGAACCATACTTACTTTTTCCCACCTGTGTTTGTGGTAAGTTAACTTTGTTTGATGGCACATACCCTTAAGCTTCACGGGTTGTTTTGTATTGTTTATTGTTTTGTCGGCGTCATTTCGAATAAAAGAGAAAATGTATACTCATGACGCTGTACCTTGGTACAGTTCTTTTAACGGCCGTGACACAGTTATGACACTTAGGACACTAAAGAGGCCTTTCTACTGACTCTGAAAAACACCAAAAGAAAGATGCTCAGGGTCCCTGCTAATCTGCGTGAATGTGCCTTAGGCATGCTGCAAGAAGACAAAAGGACTGCAGATGTGGCCAGGGCAATAAATTGCCATGTCCATACTGTGAGACACCTAGGACAGGGCAAAAGGGAGACAGGATGGACAGCTGATCGTCCTCGCAGTGGCAGACCACGTGTAACAACACAGGATCGGTACATCCGAACATCACACCTGCGGGACAGGTACAGGATGGCAACATCATCTGCCCGAGTTACACCAGGAATGCACAATCCCTCCATCAGTGCTCAGACTGTCCGCAATAGGCTGAGAGAGGCTGGACTGAGGGCTTGTAGGCCTGTTGTAAGGCAGGTCCTCACCAGACATCACCGGCAACAACCTCGCCTACCATCGCTGGACCCAGACAGGATTGGCAAAAAGTTATCTTCGCTGACGAGTCGTGGTTTTGTCTCACCAGGGGTGATGGTCGGATTCGCGTTTATCGTCGAAGGAATGAGCCTTACACTGACGCCTGTACTCTGGAGCGGGATCGATTTGGAGGTGGAGGGTTCGTCATGGTCTGGGGCGGTGTGTCACAGCATCATCGGACTGAGCTTGTTGTCATTTCAGGCAATCTCAACGCTTTGCGTTACAGGGAAGACATCCTCCTCCCTCATGTGGTACCCTTCCTGCAGGCTCATCCTGACATGATCCTCCAGCATGACAATGCCACCAGCCATACTGCTCGTTCTGTGTGGGATTTCCTGCAAGACAGGAATGTCAGTGTTCTGCCATGGCCAGCGAAGAGCCTGGATTTCAATCCCACCTGAGCACGTCTGGAACCTGTTGGATTGGAGGGTGAGTGCTAGTACCATTCCACCCACAAATGTCTGGGAACTTTGGTGGAAGAGTGGGGTAACATCAAAAACCACAAACTGGCAAATCTGCTGCAGTCCATGAGGAGATAAACTGTAGTACTTAATGCAGCTGGTGGCCACACCAGAAACCAGACTGTTACTTTTTTTATTTACCCCCCCCTGTGGAACTTGTTGAGTTTATGTCTCAGTTGTTGAGTCTTGTTATGTTCATACAAATTCTTACGCATGTTAGGTTTGCTGGAAATAAACGCAGTTGACTGTGAGAGGACGTTTTGAAATAAATTGCCGTAACTCGGGCACAAAAATAAAGTTCTAAAACTAAGAAACCTCCTCCATTTCCTGTAGTTTGAATAAAACACATTGATAAAATAATATCCTAAAAATGCTCAACTATGACTCTCAGTCTCTATCCAAGACTCACCAAGCTTCTCTACATATAGAACCCCAATAGTGCTCTGTGGCACAACCCCAACTAATCCTAATCCTATGATTGGATGGACAACATGTCAGTTTTTATTGCAAAAGCTTTGATTGGTTGGAATAATTACCAATTACCTAATTACCATGTAGGTCTATGGAAGCGGGTAAGGCCTATGAGCCTCCTAGGTTTTGTATTGAAGTCAATGTAGCCAGAGGAGGACGGGAAATAGCTGTCCTTCGGCTACACCATGGTGAGTGTGTTGTTGAGAGTATTGTAGACGAAGGTTGAAAGTCATGCGTCCTCCGATACACAACCCAACCAAGCCGCCGTGCTTCTTAACACAGCGCGCATCCAACCCGGAAGCCAGCCGCACCAATGTGTCGGAGGAAACACCGTGCACCC
>NW_022262851.1:0-122785 GCF_002021735.2 Oncorhynchus kisutch
CAATTTCTAAAGATTGTTGACATCTAGTGAAGCCATAGGAAGTGCAATTTGAGTCCTAAGTCAATGGAATCTGTATAGGCAGTCAATGGAAAACTACAAACATTAAAAAATCCCACTTCCTGGATGGATTTTTCTCAGGATTTCACCTGCCATTTCAGTTCTGTTATACTCATAGACATTATTTTAACAGTTTTAGAAACTTGAGTGTTTTCTATCCAAATCGACTAATTATATGCATATCTTAGCTTCTGGACCTGAGTAGCAGACAGTTTACTTTGGGCGCGCTTTTCATCCGGAGGTGAAAATGGTGCCCCTTACCCTAGTGAGGTTAACCAGCTTCATGAGGAATGCTTTTCCAAAAGTCTTGAAGGAGGTCCCACATATGCTGAGCACTTGTTGGCTGCTTTAACTTTGTGGTCCAACTCATCTCAAACCATCTCAATTGGCTTGAGGTCGGGTGATTGTGGAGGCTAGGTCATCTGATGCAGCACTCACAATCACTCTCCTTCTTGGTCAATAGCCCTTACACAGCCTGGAGGTGTGTTTTGGGTCATTGTCCTGTGGAAAACAAGCACAAACCAGATGGGATGGTGTATTGATGCAGTATGCTGTGGTAGCCATGCTGATTGAGTGCCTTGAATTCTAAATAAAATCAGACTGTCACCAGCAAAGCCCCATCACACCTCCTCCATGCTTCACGGTGGGAACCACACATGCAGAGATCATCTGTTAACCTTCTCTGCTTCTCACAAAGACCACAGCGGTTGGAAGCAAAAATCAAAGAATTGGACTCATCAGACCAAAGGACAGATTCCACCGGTCTAATGTCCATTGCTCGTGATTCTTGACCCAAGCAAGTCTCTTCTTCTTCTTCTCTTCCACTTTAGTAGTGGTTTCTCTGCAGCAATTCGGCAGCCTGATTCACACAGTCTCCTCTGAACAGTTACTATTGAGATGTGTCTGTTACTTGAACTCTGAAGCATTTATTTAGGCTGTAGCCAGTGGGTTTGGATAACCTGTAGCCAGTGGGTTTGGCGACGAGTATGAAGCGAGGGCCAACCAACGAGAGCGAACAGGTCGCACTGGTGGGTAGTGTATGGGGCTTTAGTGACCAAACGGATGGCACTGTGATAGACTGCATCCAGTTTGTTGAGTAGAGTTTTCCTCCTCATGAGAGAAAATGACAAAAATGTCTGAAAGATATCTGGGTTGTAGGTAACGGAATCACAAGGCAGAAAGCAATATTTCTTAAATTACAGAAAGTAAAACATTTCTCCAATTAAAAATGTGATATTAGTTTGCTGTGGTGTTTTACGTCAACGTTATTGTGGTTTGATGCATTTCTGATACCTTAAGACGTTTTCTGGTAGATGTTTATCGCCAAATCAAAGCCTTTTACTTCTGACCCCAAAAAATTGTGATGGAGTTTGGTTGAAAAATGTATCTATCCTTAATTTCCCCAAAGCTAAGACTCTTAGCTTTCATTCTACAACCCAGTTTAATATGCTCCTATGAACTTCTCATGTTGATTCTCATCGGTCCTTTTACATGGAAATGCATAAAAGTGGTGGCAGGCAAATTGTTGTATTTAAAACATTATTCATGCGGTCAATAGGCCTATAAGCTGCATGTCAATTGTTATTTACTCAAGCCTAATTGGATCCTGCATTTGCAAAAAAAAAATTGGAGCAGGGAGTGGTTTATGCCGAATTAATGCACAGTGTTTGGCTGTGCCCTGTTCCTCACGCAGATCAGAGCTAATCATTTTGAAGCACTCTAATGTTGACTGCCTTGAATTAATGAGCACTGAGCTCAGTGTCACCATGGAGCTTAAATCAGCCAGTATCGCTCTCGCGCGGTATCTCTCTCTCTGATGCATTGAGCGCACACACACCGTCTCTCTTTTCCCTGTACCGTCATAGTGCCTCGGAATCAATTACTGTCCCTCGCCGCCTGTTCCTTCACCACAACCAAGTCTTTAATTGAGGGAATTGACGATCAGTCCATGAGATGATGTGGTGTCAGATCTGGCTGAATGAGTGATGATCAGTCCATGCGATGATGCGGTGTCAGATCTGGCTGAATGAGTGATGATCAGTCCATGATATGATGTGGTGTCAGATCTGTGTGGCAAGAGAAGAGCGGGAGACCAGAGAAGGGAGACCAGAGAAGGGAGAGTGCTTAACACCAGTCTCTCGCTCCTTCTCTGACCGCCAGTGGTTGGGATTGAAGCAGTTCAATGCCTTCCTGTCTGCTAATCATGGTGGTGGAGCAGAGAGAGGAAGGAGAGAGAGGGGCCAAGTCCACACAACCACCCTTTGACTAATCAAGGCATCAGTTTACATCAAGGCCTTACTGGCATTCCTGGATGGCTCCCATGCGTTGAGACGCACTTCCTCTCTGTGGCATCCCCTCCCACACAGTATCTGCTGCTGTATACAGAGCTTTTTAAGTGATGTCTCGTGTGTCCTTCCCCCTTCTCTCTTGCAGATGGAATCTCCTGTCTCCACACCGCCCCTCCCGCCCTCCACCTCCTGGCCGCCGTGGGCGACAACATCGCGTCCCCGTGCGAGCAGATAATGGTGCGCACGCGCACGGTGGCGTCCAACACATCAGACGCGTCCCTGGCCACGGAGCCCGATTGCCTTGGTCCCTGCGAGCCCGGGACTAGCGTCAACCTGGAGGGCATTGTGTGGCAAGAGACCGAAGACGGTGAGTAGGCTGACATTAGCCACTGCATAGCTGGTGTTCCTTTTGAACAGACAGAACAGCTGTGTTGTATTGGGCCTCAACATGTTTTGTTCAGTCTGGGCCTTGAAGATAACAGAAAGCACTTGTGCGTCTTTAGCCGTGGGCAGAGTAAAACAAGTGCATCACCGCTAACATTGGCTCATTCAAGCCTTCCACTGAGGTCAAAGTTCAAGGTCTGTTGTTATTATAGTCCCACTAGCTTTCTCAGAAATTTGCCTAAAGGTTCATGTTATGCTGCAAAGACTGACCTATTGAAGGTCTCCTGACTCAAACCATGACTGGTGAAGCTGCTTTCAGTCAATGAAATCACACAACTGTGGGCGGGTTTGGCCTGACTGTGGGCGGGTTTGGCCTGACTGTGGGCGGGTTTGGCCTCTTTTACATTCCATGTTACACAATTCGGCCAATTTTAGCAGTAGTTGGCACTTGGCAGGTAGATGGGATCTTCCTGGATAGAAAGGTGGGCAGTTCCTGGATGGCCTTAATGATTTATTAATATCCATACTCAACAGAACCCCTGGCTACATAAAGCCAGACTTCTTTTCAACTCTGCCTGATGGGTAGTAGGCCATTGGCAACTCTCCCACAACGTCGGTCTGAGTGAAATGCTACTTCTTTGATCACACACATGCAATACATTCATTTAATTTGAAATGTGTATCACCAGCAGACCCAGTTTACAGGGCCTGAATAACTTCCCCTAATCTTCTGTCACACATGCAAAATAATGCAAACACCTAATCTTCAAAGCGGTGCATGTTCAATCGCTCGGTAGGCATGCAGGGTACAAATCGCCCACACAGCCACAGTCAGTGCGCCCTTCGATGCGCTTGTTCTGAGCCACTGAATATAAAGGCCGCAGCCTCATCAACATTCCCAGTCCTCCATGGCGGCTCCAGCCGTGGGCACTGGGTCTTATTCATCCCAGTCCTCCATGGCGGCTCCAGCCGTGGGCACTGGGTCTTATTCATCCCAGTCCTCCATGACTGCTCCAGCCGTGGGCACTGGGTCTTATTCATCCCAGCCCTCCATGGCGGCTCCAGCCGTGGGCACTGGGTCTTATTGATCCCAGTCCTCCATGGCGGCTCCAGCCGTGGGCACTGGGTCTTATTCATCCCAGTCCTCCATGACTGCTCCAGACGTGGGCACTGGGTCTTATTCATCCCAGTCCTCCATGGCGGCTCCAGCCTCAGGGAGAGCACACAGCCAGCTGCCCCCTGACTCGGTCTCCCAGCAAGGGAAGAGAAAGCGACTGCCGGGTCAGGGAGGTTGTTGGGAAGATGAGGAGGAAGCTCCAGACAAGGCTACAACATCTGTTAGTGACATGTCTGTAGCTGCAAGCCAGCACCTACTATGAGTGCTGTTTAGTTCACTCTCCCTGGGTGCTGTTTCAAATCAAATGTATTTGTCACATACACATGGTTATAAGATGTTAATGCGAGTGTAGCGAAATGCTTGTGCTTCTAGTTCTGACAATGCAGTAATAACCAACAAGTAATCTAACCTAACAATTCCAAAACTACTACCTTATACACACACAAGTGTAAAGGGATAAAGAATATGTACATAAAGATATATGAATGAGTAATGGTACAGAACGGCATAGGCAAGATGCAGTAGATGGTATCGAGTACAGTATATACATATGAGATGAGTAATGTAGGGTATGTAAAAAAAAAAGTGGCATAGTTTAAAGTGGCTAGTGATATATGTATTACATAAATATGCAGTAGATGATATAGAGTACAGTATATACATATGAGATGAGTAATGTAGGGTATGTAAACATTATATTAAGTAGCATTGTTTAAAGTGGCTAGTGATATAATTTCCATCAATTCCCATTATTAAAGTGGCTGGAGTTGAGTCAGTGTGTTGGCAGCAGCCACTCAATGTTAGTGGTGGCTGTTTAACAGTCTGATGGCCTTGAGATAGAAGCTGTTTTTCAGTCTCTCGGTCCCTGCTTTGATGCACCTGTACTGACCTCGCCTTGTGGATGGTAGCTGGGTGAACAGGCGGTGGCTCGGGTGATTGTTGTCCTTGATTTTCTTTATGGCCTTCCTGTGACATCGGGTGGTGTAGGTGTCCTGGAGGGCAGGTAGTTTGCCCCCGGGGATGCGTTGTGCAGACCTCACTACCCTCTGGAGAGACTTACGGTTGTGGGCGGAGCAGTTGCCGTACCAGGCGGTGATACAGCCCGACAGGATGCTCTCGATTGTGCATCTGTAGAAGTTTGTGAGTGCTTTTGGTGACAACCCAAACTTCTTCAGCCTCCTGATGTTGAAGAGGCGCTGCTGCGCCTTCTTCACAACGCTGTCTGTGTGGGTGGACCAATTCAGTTTGTCCGTGATGTGTACGCCGAGGAACTTAAAACTGGCTACCCTCTCCACTACTGTCCCGTCGATGTGGATAGGGAGGTGCTCCCTCTGCTGTTTCCTGAAGTCCACAATCATCTCCTTTGTTTTGTTGATGTTGAGTGTGAGGTTATTTTCCTGACACCACACTCCGAGGGGCCTCACCTCCCTGTAGGCCGTCTCGTCGTTGTTGGTAATCAAGCCTACCACTGTAGTGTCGTCCACAAACCTGATGATTGAGTTGGAGGCGTGCGTGGCCACGCAGTCGTGGGTGAACAGGGAGTACAGGAGAGGGCTCAGAACGCACCCTTGTGGGGCCCCAGTGTTGAGGATCAGTGGGGTGGAGATGTTGTTACCTACCCTCACCACCTGGAGGCGGCCCGTCAGGAAGTCCAGTACCCAATTGCACAGGGCGGGGTCGAGACCCGGGGTCGAGGGTACTATAGTGTTAAATGCTGAGCTGTAGTCGATGAACAGCATTCTCACATAGGTATTCCTCTTGTCCAGATGGGTTAGGGCAGTGTGGTTGAGATTGCGTCGTCTGTGGACCTATTTGGGCGGTAAGCAAATTGGAGTGGGTCTAAGGTGTCGGATAGGGTGGAGGTGATATGGTCCTTGACTAGTCTTTGAAAGCACTTCATGATGACGGATGTGAGTGCTACGGGGCTGTAGTCGTTTAGCTCAGTTACCTTAGCTTTCTCGGTCTCCCTGGGTGCTGTTTGGTTCCCTCTCCCTGGGTGCTGTTTGGTTCCCTCTCCCTGGGTGCTGTTTGGTTCCCTCTCCCTGGGTGCTGTTTGGTTCCCTCTCCCTGGGTGCTGTTTGGTTCCCTCTCCCTGGGTGCTGTTTGGTTCCCTCTCCCTGGGTGCTGTTTGGTTCCCACTCCCTGGGTGCTGTTTGGTAGTGGTTGATAGAACCCAGTGTGTTAATGGGATTCCACTCTGCTGGGCTCAGGGAGGAGGTTGCAGGGGGTCAGTGGTTTCAGAGCAGGTGGGAAGGGGTCAGTGGTTTCAGAGCAGGGAGGTGGGAAGAGGTCAGAGGTTTCAGAGCAGGGAGGATGTGGGATGGGGTCAGTGGTTCGGAGCAGGGAGGAGGTGGAAGGGGGTCAGTGGTTTCGGAGCAGGGAGGAGGTGGGAGGGGGTCAGTTGTTTCAGAGCAGGGAGGAGGTGGGAGGGGGTCAGTGGTTTCAGAGGTGGGAGGGGGTCAGTGGTTTCAGAGGTGGGAGGTGGTTTCAGAGCAGGGAGGAGGTGGGAGGTGGTCAGTGGTTTCAAAGCAGGGAGGGGGTCAGTGGTTTCAGAGCAGGGGGATTGGGAGAAGCACTCTGTTCTGCAGGTGGAGACTGTTATGGTCCCCGGTGCTGGAGAAACATTTGGGGTTGCCAGAGTGCATATCCCCTCGCTTTGAAGCCAGTGTTTTGTCTCTCTGAAGTGGACAGATCTATATCTCAGTGACACCCTGTGTGGGTGGACAGTGGAACAAACAAGTCCTCTGGTAGAGGTCACATGGGGAAAAGCACTTTAAAACACCTCCCCATAGCATTGTAACACATCTCTACATTTTTTTTGTGTTTCTTATTTATTTTTTGCCTTTTTATTTAGTCAGGTAAGACAGGTAAGAACAAATGTTATTTTATAATGGCATAGATTATCCTATGCTAGTTTTATCCACAGTTGAACAACAACCTACTGGCTAGGGTTTAATCGGAGCCCAAGTAACTCAGTTCCTTTTCAAGGCTCTATGTTCCCCTTCTCCCCCGAGAGAGACTTTAAAACAGACAACTTAACACATGGGAACCAAATGAGTAAACCAAGGCATGAGCAGAGCAACGCTATGCAGAGCCCCAGAGCCAATCAGAGAACAGTGTGATTAGCCGTGATGTTAAGCAGTTCTGCCTCCTGCATGGCAACTCTCACATGGAGCTGCTCAGGCATGCAGTGTGGCGAGCATGTAGCTTGTTTAGCATGCCGCACAACAGCTGCATTTTCACCTCTGCCTTTTGCCCTTGTGGGAGTCAATGAACAACATACACCAGTTAAACGTCTGCACCTCGCCGGAATGAAGAGCGCCAGAGGAAGGAATGGTGGTTGAGGTGGGGGAAGGGAAAAATAAGAATCTAAAAGTCCCCAAAAAACATGCCCTGCTGGATTCACCTTTCCCCCAGGCTTCTGATATTATGTCTAGTCTCAGCATGAATGATTTATCCTACATAATTTGCGCTTAAAGGTAACAACCTAGATAGATTTGACCTCCAAATGGCCACCTTTTAAAGGTAAGTTATGCATCCGTATGTGAATCAATGAGCTTTTCACCCATGTCAAGGAGCTGGTGCAGTCTCCACTCTCTCTGACACATTCAACCCTGAACATGAGAGAGGCGAAAAGAGAGAAGGAGAGTCTGGCATGGAGGTGTTTGAGTCGGATGGCTTGCAGTGCAGGAAATGAAGACCAAGGGAGGAGCAGGAATGGTATTTTAAGGCTGAGCTCTGACACACATCCCTCAGCGTGGATATGGTGACAGGCTAGGGTCTCCGCTGGGCCAACCCTCTGACACACATCCCTCAGCGTGGATATGGTGACAGGCTAGGGTCTCCTCTGCAGTGCCCTGGGCCAACCCTCCGACACACATCCCTCAGCGTGGATATGGTGACAGGCTAGGGTCTCCGCTGGGCCAACCCTCTGACACACATCCCTCAGCGTGGATATGGTGACCGGCTAGGGTCTCCTCTGCAGTGCCCTGGGCCAACCCTCCGACACACATCCCTCAGCGTGGATATGGTGACAGGCTAGGGTCTCCGCTGGGCCAACCCTCTGACACACATCCCTCAGCGTGGATATGGTGACAGGCTAGGGTCTCCTCTGCAGTGCCCTGGGCCACCCATCCGACACGCATCCCTCAGCGTGGATATGGTGACAGGCTAGGGTCTCCTCTGCAGTGCCCTGGGCCAACCCTCTGACACATCCCTCAGCGTGGATATGGTGACCGGCTAGGGTCTCCTCTGCAGTGCCCTGGGCCAACCCTCTGACACACATCCCTCAGCGTGGATATGGTGACAGGCTAGGGTCTCCGCTGGGCCAACCCTCTGACACACATCCCTCAGCGTGGATATGGTGACAGGCTAGGGTCTCCTCTGCAGTGCCCTGGGCCACCCATCCGACACGCATCCCTCAGCGTGGATATGGTGACAGGCTAGGGTCTCCTCTGCAGTGCCCTGGGCCAACCCTCTGACACATCCCTCAGCGTGGATATGGTGACCGGCTAGGGTCTCCTCTGCAGTGCCCTGGGCCAACCCTCTGACACACATCCCTCAGCGTGGATATGGTGACAGGCTAGGGTCTCCGCTGGGCCAACCCTCTGACACACATCCCTCAGCGTGGATATGGTGACAGGCTAGGGTCTCCGCTGGGCCAACCCTCTGACACACATCCCTCAGCGTGGATATGGTGACAGGCTAGGGTCTCCTCTGGACCAACCCTCTGACACACATCCCTCAGCGTGGATATGGTGACAGGCTAGGGTCTCCTCTGGGCCAACCCTCTGACACACATCCCTCAGCGTGGATATGGTGACAGGCTAGGGTCTCCTCTGGACCAACCCTCTGACACGCATCCCTCAGCGTGGATATGGTGACAGGCTAGGGTCTCCGCTGGGCCAACCCTCTGACACATCCCTCAGCGTGGATATGGTGACAGGCTAGGGTCTCCTCTGGACCAACCCTCTGACACACATCCCTCAGCGTGGATATGGTGACAGGCTAGGGTCTCCGCTGGGCCAACCCTCTGACACATCCCTCAGCGTGGATATGGTGACAGGCTAGGGTCTCCTCTGGACCAACCCTCTGACACACATCCCTCAGCGTGGATATGGTGACAGGCTAGGGTCTCCTCTGGACCAACCCTCTGACACACATCCCTCAGCGTGGATATGGTGACAGGCTAGGGTCTCCTCTGGGCCAACCCTCTGACACACATCCCTCAGCGTGGATATGGTGACAGGCTAGGGTCTCCTCTGGACCAACCCTCTGACACACATCCCTCAGCGTGGATATGGTGACAGGCTAGGGTCTCCTCTGGACCAACCCTCTGACACACATCCCTCAGCGTGGATATGGTGACAGGCTAGGGTCTCCGCTGGGCCAACCCTCTGACACACATCCCTCAGCGTGGATATGGTGACAGGCTAGGGTCTCCGCTGGGCCAACCCTCTGACACACATCCCTCAGCGTGGATATGGTGACAGGCTAGGGTCTCCTCTGGGCCAACCCTCTGACACACATCCCTCAGCGTGGATATGGTGACAGGCTAGGGTCTCCTCTGGACCAACCCTCTGACACACATCCCTCAGCGTGGATATGGTGACAGGCTAGGGTCTCCGCTGGACCAACCCTCTGACACACATCCCCCAGCGTGGATATGGTGACAGGCTAGGGTCTCCTCTGGACCAACCCTCTGACACACATCCCTCAGCGTGGATATGGTGACAGGCTAGGGTCTCCTCTGGACCAACCCTCCGACACACATCCCTCAGCGTGGATATGGTGACAGGCTAGGGTCTCCTCTGGACCAACCCTCTGACACACATCCCTCAGCGTGGATATGGTGACAGGCTAGGGTCTCCTCTGGACCAACCCTCTGACACACATCCCTCAGCGTGGATATGGTGACCGGCTAGGGTCTCCTCTGGACCAACCCTCTGACACACATCCCTCAGCGTGGATATGGTGACAGGCTAGGGTCTCCTCTGGACCAACCCTCTGACACATCCCTCAGCGTGGATATGGTGACAGGCTAGGGTCTCCTCTGGACCAACCCTCTGACACACATCCCTCAGCGTGGATATGGTGACAGGCTAGGGTCTCCTCTGGACCAACCCTCTGACACACATCCCTCAGCGTGGATATGGTGACAGGCTAGGGTCTCCTCTGGACCAACCCTCTGACACACATCCCTCAGCGTGGATATGGTGACAGGCTAGGGTCTCCTCTGGACCAACCCTCTGACACACATCCCTCAGCGTGGATATGGTGACAGGCTAGGGTCTCCGCTGGACCAACCCTCTGACACACATCCCTCAGCGTGGATATGGTGACAGGCTAGGGTCTCCTCTGGACCAACCCTCTGACACACATCCCTCAGCGTGGATATGGTGACAGGCTAGGGTCTCCTCTGGACCAACCCTCTGACACACATCCCTCAGCGTGGATATGGTGACAGGCTAGGGTCTCCTCTGGACCAACCCTCCCAGGCCTCGCACGCCGCTGATACTTCCAAAATGTCAGCTATGAAAATCGTAGGAAAGTTTATTGCTCTTGAAGCACGGCCCAGAAAGCCTCTCACTCCGAGAGGCCAGGGAACACCGCTGATTCCCAGCCAGCGCTGCAGCCCACGCCAAAGCTATGTTACCCCTGTCAACCTCTTTCTCTCTCCACACACAGCAGGCTATTCCCCTAGCGGTCACACAGGCACCTTGCCTTAATAGAACAATAATACAAGCTGATTGGGAAAAAAGTTTCCTGGATTATTTATACATTTACATCATTGGAGGATTAAGACTGTTAGCTTTAGCCGCCGTAGTTATTTGGCGTCGGAGCAGAAAGAGGTCGCTACAAAACTGATATTATCGTATAAACATTTGGAGAAGTCTGAAGCAGCTCTGACTCTTGTCAGTGTTTGGAGGAAGCATGTTGTATGAAAGGTCCTCTGGGTTCTGGAGCTCACTGCCGCCATGCTGTCTTACTCTTTTCAACACCACCACCTGTCAAAGGCTTCATTGAAGTGTTTTTCTAAAGGGGCGACACCTTGCTCTCGTTGAGCTGCTCAGTGCTGTGCCCTTGATGTACTGGAGCCAACATTGACAAGAGGCCCGTAGCTGTCTACACTGGCCAGCGAGGAAGAAAGGGAGGGGAAAAATCACTCTTGTTTTAACAGTAGAGGAGGACATGTCAGGAAGAACGGAATAATTAAATGGATGTTCAATTGAGCCTTCACTCTCTCTCTCTCTCTCTCTCTCTCTCTCTCTCTCTCGCTCTCTCTCTCTCTCTCTCTCTCTCTCTCTCTCTCTCTCTCTCTCTCTCTCTCTCTCTCTCTCTCTCTCTCTCTCTCTCTCTCTCTCTCTCTCTCCTCTCTCTCTCTCTCTCTCTCTCTCCTCTCTCTCTACCTCTCTCTCTCTACATCTCTCTCTCTCTACATCTCTCTCTCTCTACATCTCTCTCTCTCTCTACATCTCTCTCTCTCTCTACATCTCTCTCTCTCTCTACATTCTTCTTCTCTCCTCTCTCTACATCCTCTCTCTCTCTCTACATCTCTCTCTCTCTCTCTACATCTCTCTCTCTCTCTCTACATCTCTCTCTCTCTCTCTACATCTCTGCTCTCTCTCTCTACATCTCATCTCTCTCTCTACATCTCTCTCTCTCTCTACATCTCTCTCTCTCTCATCTCATCTCTCTCTCTCTACATCTCTCTCTGTCTCTACATCTCTCTCTCTCTCTCTCTCTCTCTCCTCTCTCCCTATCATTCTCTCTCTCTTCTCTCTCTCCCCTTCAACTTTCTCTCTCTCTCTCTCTCTCCCCTTCACTTCTCTCTCTCTCTCTCTCTCCCCTTCACTTTCTCTCTCTGCTCTTCTCTTCCCTTCACTTTCTCTCTCTCTCTCTCCTTCCCTTCACCACACTCCCTCTTCTCCATCTCCTTCACCACACTCCTCTCTCCTTCCTCACCACACTCCCTCTCTCCTTCCCTTCACCTCCCTCTCTCCCTTCCCTTCACCACACTCCCCTCTCTCCTTCCCTTCACCACACTCCCCCTCTCTCCTTCCCTTCACCACCCTCCCCCTCTCTCTCCTTCCCTTCACCACCCTCCCCCCTCTCTCCTTCCCTTCACACCCTCCCCCTCTCTCCTCCCTTCACCACCCTCCCCCTCTCTCCTTCCCTTCACCACCCTCCCCCTCTCTCCTTCCCTCACCACCCTCCCCCCTCTCTCCTTCCCTTCACCACCCTCCCCCTCTCTCCTTCCCTTCACCACCCTCCCCCTCTCTCCTTCCCTTCACCACCCTCCCTTCTCTCCTCCCTTCACACCCTCCCTCTCTCTCCTCCCTTCACCCACCCTCCCTCTCTCTCCTTCCCTTCACCACCCTCCCTCTCTCTCCTTCCCTTCACCACCCTCCCTCTCTCTCCTTCCCTTCACCACCCTCCCTCTCTCTCCTTCCCTTCACCACCCTCCCTCTCTCTCCTTCCCTTCACCACCCTCCCTCTCTCTCCTTCCCTTCACCACCCTCCCTCTCTCTCCTTCCCTTCACCACCCTCCCTCTCTCTCCTTCCCTTCACCACCCTCCCTCTCTCTCCTTCCCTTCACCACCCTCTCTCTCTCTCCTTCCCTTCACCACCCTCTCTCTCTCTCCTTCCCTTCACCACCCTCTCTCTCTCTCTCCTTCCCTTCACCACCCTCTCTCTCTCTCCTTCCCTTCACCACCCTCTCTCCTTCCCTTCTGTAGTCTTCACTTCATATCAATGGGCTTTGTCCAATTGTCAAAGTGGCCAATTTCCCGAGTGCTGCTTGCAGCTCACCACACAAGACACTTTTGGAATTGAAATTCCTTGCTGTCCAGAGAGCAGGCCCATTCTTTCTGGCTGACAACTGCATTCTTCCATACACTCCAATAGACCGTAACCTTAACTCACTCCAATAGACTGCAACCTTAACCCACTCCAATAGACCGCAACCGTAACCCACTCCAATAGACCGCAACCTTAACCCACTCCAATAGACCGCAACATTAACTCACTCCAATAGACCGCAACCTTAACTCACTCCAATAGACCGCAACCTTAACCCACTCCAATAGACCGCAACCATAACCCACTCCAATAGACCGCAACCTTAACCCACTCCAATAGACCGCAACCTTAACCCACTCCAATAGACCGCAACCTTAACCCACTCCAATAGACCGCAACCTTAACCCACTCCAATAGACCGCAACCTTAACCCACTCCAATAGACCGCAACCTTAACCCACTCCAATAGACCGCAACCTTAACCCACTCCAATGGACCGCAACCTTAACCCACTCCAATAGACCGCAACCTTAACTCACTCCAATAGACCGCAACCTTAACCACTGCAATAGACCGCAACCTTAACCCACTGCAATAGACCGCAACCTTAACCCACTGCAATAGACCGCAACCTTAACCCACTCCAATAGACCGCAACCTTAACCCACTCCAATAGACCGCAACCTTAACCCACTCCAATAGACCGCAACCTTAACCCACTCCAATAGACCGCAACCTTAACCCACTCCAATAGACCGCAACCTTAACCCACTCCAATAGACCGCAACCTTAACCCACTCCAATAGACCGCAACCTTAACCCACTCCAATGGACCGCAACCTTAACCCACTCCAATGGACCGCAACCTTAACCCACTCCAATGGACCGCAACCTTAACCCACTCCAATGGACCGCAACCTTAACCCACTCCAATGGACCGCAACCTTAACCCACTCCAATGGACCGCAACCTTAACCCACTCCAATGGACCGCAACCTTAACCCACTCCAATGGACCGCAACCTTAACCCACTCCAATGGACCGCAACCTTAACCCACTCCAATGGACCGCAACCTTAACCCACTCCAATGGACCGCAACCTTAACCCACTCCAATAGACCGCAACCTTAACCCACTCCAATAGACCGCAACCTTAACCCACTCCAATAGACCGCAACCTTAACCCACTCCAATAGACCGCAACCTTAACCCACTCCAATAGACCGCAACCTTAACCCACTCCAATAGACCGCAACCCTTAACCCACTCCAATAGACCGCAACCTTAACCCACTCCAATAGACCGCAACCTTAACCCACTCCAATAGACCGCAACCTTAACCCCACTCCAATAGACCGCAACCTTAACCCACTCCAATAGACCGCAACCTTAACCCACTCCAATAGACCGCAACCTTAACCCACTCCAATAGACCGCAACCTTAACCCACTCCAATAGACCGCAACCTTAACCCACTCCAATAGACCGCAACCTTAACCCACTCCAATAGACCGCAACCTTAACCCACTCCAATAGACCGCAACCTTAACCCACTCCAATAGACCGCAACCTTAACCCACTCCAATAGACCGCAACCTTAACCCACTCCAATAGACCGCAACCTTAACCCACTCCAATAGACCGCAACCTTAACCCACTCCAATAGACCGCAACCTTAACCCACTCCAATAGACCGCAACCTTAACCCACTCAATAGACCGCAACCTAACCCACTCCAATAGACCGCAACCTTAACCCACTCCAATAGACCGCAACCTTAACCCACTGCAATAGACCGCAACCTTAACCCACTGCAATAGACCGCAACCTTAACCCACTCCAATAGACCGCAACCTTAACCCACTCCAATAGACCGCAACCTTAACCCACTCCAATAGACCGCAACCTTAACCCACTCCAATAGACCGCAACCTTAACCCACTCCAATAGACCGCAACCATAACCCACTCCAATAGACCGCAACCATAACCCACTCCAATAGACCGCAACCTAACCCACTCCAATAGACCGCAACCTTAACCCACTCCAATAGACCGCAACCTTAACCCACTCCAATAGACCGCAACCTTAACCCACTCCAATAGACCGCAACCTTAACCCACTCCAATAGAACGCAACCTTAACCCACTCCAATAGAACGCAACCTTAACCCACTCCAATAGACCGCAACCTTAACCCACTCCAATAGACCGCAACCTTAACCCACTGCAATAGACCGCAACCTTAACCCACTGCAATAGACCGCAACCTTAACCCACTCCAATAGACCGCAACCTTAACCCACTGCAATAGACCGCAACCTTAACCCATTCCAATAGACCGCAACCTTAACCCACTCCAATGGACCGCAACCTTAACCCACTCCAATGGACCGCAACCTTAACCCACTCCAATGGACCGCAACCTTAACCCACTCCAATAGACCGCAACCTTAACCCACTCCAATAGACCGCAACCTTAACTCACTGCAATAGTCTTGACGTAAAAGCAATAGAGGACCCAGATGGCCCCTGACCACATTAAGAGATACCATGTTACACACCACAACTACCATGGAAATGGAAAATGGAACATGTTGAGATTTAACCAATACATCAGTATTGGTTTGTTCAGTGCCGCTCCAGAAGTAACTTATCATGTACATTCAATAGAAATGTTATCAACTTATCCTCTCCTCTCCTGTATGTTGCTTTCACAATGTTGAGTGCACATTCATACAGAGTGACTGGCACACACAATAACACCCAACAGGAGCTCATTTTCAGGAGAAAAACGTTGTTCTGCTATAACAACATTATAACCATATGAAATGCATACAAATAACCCGGATATCACCCAAACCAAGGAAAAATATGACCTTTTCAGACTTGGCTTTTCTGGTGAAAATGTTATTACGGCAAGTTAATCAAATGTTGAACAGAGGTCATAGTTTGAGGATGTGCTACACACACACAGCGTCCAATAGAAACGGATGTATCTATTAACCCTTCATCACCCGAATGTGAGACGATACATGATGAAACAAGCCTTGGATTTCAACTTCCACTCTGATTTGAATGTATGGTGGCTGACGGGAAATCAATGTTACTAGTATGCTTTCGGATATTGACAGCACAATGACTAAAGCCACTGATGTGTTCTTTAAATTGAGACTCATATTTTAATTTGAATGCTACTACGTTCGCTATGCATCTTGCGCACATTGAAAGTATTTCACCATTTCAAATGACACATGAATTGAATCTTTCTAGCTAGCTTTTTGTTGCACACCATTAATGCCAGCTCCAGTATTAGCACAATGCCTGTATCATTCCCCTGTAGTTAACCGATGTGTATCCACACCATTTTTCTCAGTTCCCTCTTATCTCCACGTGATGAACCAGGCTGTCATGGCAACATGGCTGGTGTGAGCAAAGTACTTTAACCCCCACAGGGACACGTAGAGGTTTACAAACCTTATTAGCAGGCATATTTACATCAGTCGCTCGCTGTGTGTGTGCATAGTGATAATTACCTCAGCTGATTGTACGGCGCATATGAACGATTGAGCTTTTTCTCCGTGCTTTTTGCAGGATTATTAAAGTAATTTACAGAACCTTTTCTCTAAACCTAAACTTTAAATAAAACCGTTTGGTGAATGATTGACATGTGTTCAACCTTCTCTTATTTCAGTGACATGATGCAGTGATCGATAATTTGGCTTAGCTGCATTTGTAGCAGTTAATGAGATTATAACAAACTCATATTAGCTCTGAACCTTAAAGGGGCTAAACAAGTGGCGGGGTGACCAGTTTGTTGTTTCAACTGCATATCAGATGAAATCCAATTTGATTTGTCACATGCCCCAAATACATCCGGTGAGGAGCTTACGTGAAATGCTTTCTTACAAGCCCTTAACCTGCAGTTCAAGAAATAGACTTAAGTAAGATTTACAACGAATAAAAGTAACACAATAAAATAACCATAATGAGGCTGTATTTTTATTTCACCTGTATTTAACCAGGCAAGTCAGTTAAGAACACATTCTTATTTACAATGACGGCCTGGGAACAGTGGGGTTAACTGCCTGTTCAGGGGCTGAACGACAGATTTGTACCTTGTCGGCTCGGGGGTTTGAACTGGCAACCTTCTGCTCACTAGTCCAATGCTCTAACCACTAGGCTACCCTGCCGCCCCAGCAGTAATGTATACAGGGGGTACCGGTACCAAGTCAATTTGTGAGGGTACAGGTTAGTAAAAGTGACTATGCATAGATAATAAACAGCGAGAAGGAGCATTGTAAAAATAAAGGTGGTGGGGAGTGTAAATAATCTGTGTGGCTACCCTCTGTAGCGTCTTACGTCGTATGCCGAGCAGTTGCCATACCAGGCGGGGATGCAACCAGTCAGGATGCTCTCGATGGTTCAGCTGTTGAACTTCTTGAAGATCTGGGGACTAATGCCAAATCTTTTCAGTCTCCTGAGGGGGAGAAAGGCTTTGTCGTGCCCTCTTCACAACTGTCTTGGTGTGTTTGGACTACGATAGTTTGTTGGTGATGTGGACACCAAGGAACTTGAAACTGTCGACCCTCTGCACTACCACAATGTCAATGGGGGGCCTGGTTGGCTCTCCTTTTCCTGTAGTCCACAATCCGCTCTTTTGTCTTGCTCACATTGAGACGAGAGGTTGTTGTCCTGGAAACACACTGCCAGGACTCTGACCTCCTGCCTACAGGCTGTCTAATCGTTGTCTCTGATCAGGCCTACCACCGTTATCGTCAGCAAACTTAATGATGTTGTTGGAGTCGTGTTTGGCCACGCAGTTGTGGGTGAGCAGGGAGTACAGGAGGGGACTAAGCATGCACCCCATGTTGAGGATCAGCGTGGCAGATGTGGTGTTGCCTACCCTTACAAAACTGGGGACGGACCATCAGGAAGTTCAGGATCCAGATCCACCAGGGAGGTGTTTAGTCCCAGGGTCCTTAGTTTAGTGATGAGCTTTGAGGGCACTATAGTGTTGAACGCTGGGCTGTAGTCTATGAACAGCATTCTCACATAGGTGTTCCTTTTGTCCAGGTGGGAAAGGGCAGTGTGGAGTGTGTTTGAGATTGTGTCATCTGTGGAGCGGTTGGGACGGTATGTGAATTGGAGCGGGTCTAGGGTTTCCGGGATGATGGTACTGTGAGCCAAGACCAGCCTTTCGAAGCACTTCATGGCCACCGACGTGAGTGCTTAGTCATTTAGGCATGTTACCTTCGCTTTCTTGGTCACAGGGACTGTGACGGTCTGCTTGAAACGTGTAGTTATTAGATTCGGTCAGGGAGAGGTTGAAATATCAGATTGCCCCTTTGATTGGAATGGTCAGAGTAAAGGCCAAAGCCATTTTGATCCATGTGGAGCAGGAGAAATCTGAGGTACCTGAAGGACTTCGATTAGCTTTAAACCTTCATAATCGCAGTCGGAGACGGAGAATGCTGAGAAGCGGCTAAAGGCGTGTTGAGTAGGAGAGGTTCAAAGGTCGGCCGTGTCCCTGTGGCCAGCAGGCTTGACCAGCTGCAGGGGAGCTGATTATGGAGCTCCCAGTAACCTAATGAAACGTGTCAGTGGGGACCTGGGAGCCGCTGATCCATGCATCCAGGAGCAACCTCCTGACTGATATTCTCTGCCATTAGAGTCTTATTCATTAGTAGTGTACCAAGGAGTCCAGTGGTGGAGGGTTTAGGGACACGGACACTATTTGTTGCTCAGTGGAAATGAGAGGTGAAATACAGGCCAATCGTTCTCATTAATGTTGATTTCAATCACTTGGCTCAGGCGACCCTAATGAGGTTGATGGAAAGGGGGGAGTGAGGTGGAGAGGGTGAAGGGGGAGGGTGGACCACTGGTGTCTCTGCCTGCTTCCCCCACTGAACTCGCATTTGAAAGGGTTGGCCTTGTTTTTTTAACTGACCCAGTCTGGTCCCTTTACTGCGAACAAGTCCAGAGACGACACTGAGAGATCACAAACACGTCTTCCCGATAATCAGCTACAAACACCTTCAGCCTGTCAGTTTAACTGCCTTCTGAACGGTTGAAATTATCTCCGTCATTTGTTATGTCCTGATATTGGGATTTTGGCAAGGAGTACATTGGTGATTATTAAGTTATGTTGACATATGTACGCCAACACGGCTACAATAAACCCCTCTCCTAACCTGATTAGCTGTACAGTTTAGCAGATAGTATTTCGATCAACATTTTTGTTGCTTTTAATACGTATTAACATGCACATACAAATTCTGCCAATATTGGAGCACAGCACAGTCACTGAGTGAGTTAAATGTTGACAAAATGCCAAAGACAACATAGCTGTTCAGTTGCTTTTTCCTATTCAGCCAGTATTGGCTGCCAGTTTCATTTTGCATTAGCTTGTCTGTCGAGAGGGTGGGGGCAGGGTGATAAAGGTGCTGGATAAGCCCTCTAACGTCACGTCACGCAAGGCCAAACTCAATGGCCTGGCCGGCCCATCACAATGCTTTCCAGTTGGTGCCAGTTGAAAGAGCAAGGGCTGGGGGTGAGCACTCGTGTTTACCATCTGGACTGGAGTAGGAACGGGGCCAGTGGCCAAGTGTCACCAGGTTCCTGTAAACGTATGTAGAAATGCCTTATACGCTCACCAACTGGCAACCACTTTCAGTGCCAGAGGCAGTCCTGCAGCAGAAAGACAGACGAGACCTGCACTAGGTTAGATGGAGGGGAGAGGGTTCGACACAGGAAAGGGAGAGGGGGGGAGGTTTCCTGAGCTAATAAAATACGTGCAGGAATGGAAGCTGCCAGCCAGCATTCTTGTGCTATTAGACAAGTTACTTCACTGCAGACTCTAGTTTCTACTGCAGTGCTGAGATGGCATGCTGAGGTCACCGGGCGGTGGGCTATGGGGTAATACATCTAGGCTGTTTTTAAACCGGGAGACAACTTGCTGTCGTCTGCAACACTATGCTTTTTTTGTTGGTGTTTTTATTATTGAGTTTGCCAACAACAAAAAATGATCACCTGTCATAAATTCTCATCAGCTTTAGATCATATTATGATCAGCATTAAACAGTTATGTTTTTATTTTATGTGTGGTCATTGACGAGTAACAAAGTTATGGAGAGAGGTGTAGCAGACTTCCTAACCTATCAGTGTTGATGAATCTTGTATTCTCCAAACTGACCTGTGATTTCCACGTGTGTGTGTGTGTGTGTGTGAGAGATATAGGCTATTGTATGATCTCACACCAGGTCATTCCATTGGATGATCTCACCTCAAGCTAAAGTTGGATTTAACGCGCCAGGTTATATATCTCCTAGCCTGGCCATGCATGCCTAGAAAAACTAGTGGTTCTGAATGCTGCCAACTTAACGCCAGTGAAATGACAACACAGTAGCCCCCTGGTCAGCCGCAGTCAGCCACATACCAGATAAGTTGAGGATATTCCTGTACTGGCTTCTTGCTTCTCTCCTGCAGCGTGGCTGCTGATGCCCAGAACATCAGACATTAATTTAACAATATCTTTGCTCTGGCACTCCACTAAGGGCTCCTAGCAGAATCATTAAGCTCTGCTGGATCGTTACACCCTCAGGCTGAATATGAACTACAGAGCCATCACTAAAGCAAAGGCCTCATATGTGTTTTTCCCTGTAATAGCACAATCTTTTTCTCACTGGGAAGTCTGATGCTTGGTAGCAAAGTCAAAAAGGAGGACAGAAAATCATTCTACATACAAATAAGAAAACTATTGGTGCTACCGAAGGATCTTGCAGTGGTCATATAGAACCTACAACATTATAATAGACAACAGTAATGGAGACCTGACAACATTATAATAGACAGTGGTCATATAGAACCTACAACATTATAATAGACAACAGTAATGGAGAACTGACAACATAATAGACAACACTAATGTAGAACTGACAACATTATAATAGACAACAGTAATGGAGAACTGACAACATAATAGACAACACTAATGTAGAACCGACAACATTATAATAGACAACACTAATGTAGAACCGACAACATTATAATAGACAACACTAATGTAGAACCGACAACATTATAATAGACAACACTAATGTAGAACCGACAACATTATAATAGACAGCAGTAATGGAGAACGGACAACATTATAATAGACAGCAGTAATGTAGAACCGACAACATTATAATAGATAACAGTGATGGAGAACTGACAACATTATAATAGACAACAGTAATGGAGAACTGACAACATTATAATAGACAACAGTAATGGAGAACTGACAACATTATAATAGACAACAGTAATGGAGACCTGACAACATTATAATAGACAGCAGTAATGGAGAACGGACAACATTATAATAGACAGTGGTCATATAGAACCTACAACATTATAATAGACAGCAGTAATGTAGAACCTACAACATTATAATAGACAGCAGTAATGTAGAACCTACAACATTATAATAGACAGCAGTAATGTAGAACCTACAACATAATAGACAGCAGTAATGGAGAACTGACAACATTATAATAGACAGCAGTAATGGAGAACTGACAACATTATAATAGACAGTGGTCATATAGAACCTACAACATTATAATAGACAGCAGTAATGTAGAACCTACAACATAATAGACAGCAGTAATGTAGAACCTACAACATTATAATAGACAGCAGTAATGTAGAACCTACAACATAATAGACAGCAGTAATGGAGAACTGACAACATTATAATAGACAGCAGTAATGGAGAACTGACAACATTATAATAGACAGTGGTCATATAGAACCTACAACATTATAATAGACAGCAGTAATGTAGAACCGACAACATTATAATAGACAACAGTAATGGAGACCTGACAACATTCTAATAGACAGCAGTAATGTAGAACTGACAACATTATAATAGACAGCAGTAATGGAGAACTGACAACATTATAATAGACAACAGTAATGGAGAACTGACAACATTATAATAGACAGCAGTAATGGAGAACTGACAACATTATAATAGACAACAGTAATGGAGAACTGACAACATTATAATAGACAGCAGTAGTGGAGAACTGACAACATTATAATAGACAGCAGTAATGGAGAACCGACAACATTATAATAGACAGCAGTAATGTAGAACCGACAACATTATAATAGGGGTTCTGCTTTGAGAGTATGCCCAGGAACCCCTGTCTGATCTATTTAAATGGGAGCTGTTGCGGTGGTCCCGGTTAGTTGCGGTGGCCCCGGTTAGATGCGGTGGCCCCGGTTAATTGAAGAATACAACTTGAGGTCATTCTTAATGATGGAGCAACTGTTAAATTCTGTCTTGGCACTATGGTGTGAATGTGAGATCATTAATCCAGATGATGTATGGTAGTCTCGTTACTCTTATGAATGACAAATTAAGGATTGTGTTCTTTTCCCACAGGCATGCTCGTGGTGAATGTGACCTGGAGGAACAAGAGCTACGTCGGCACCCTGTTGGACTGTACTCGACATGATTGGGCACCTCCCAGGTAAGCGCGTCTCCATACATTATCTCCACTGTTATTCCAGACGGTTCACATTTTGGTACTTTGTCTTTCATTAACTGGATTCAACTGAACATTTTGAAATAAGGTATTGACGTTAGGCTTTCTGAATTGTATTTGAAAAATGGTCGCTGGCCGTAATCTTTACACAGTATCATAAGTCATGAAGTTAGTAGTGTTTGATGTCAAATAAGAGCATTACCAGGGACCATCAAACATCAGATACTCCATTAAAAAAAATCATTTACCCTTCCAGCACTTGGTTTCTCACCTTTCCTTGCATAAAGAGGGAACTCCGATATGAATCTACCAATCTGCCATCTATATCACGCTAGCTGTTGGATATTAGTCCTCACCTCTGTCTCTAGGGGGCCAGCAGTGCTTGTCTATCCACTGTAGTCTTTTAACTTGGGCTCGGAGATACATTCTGCAAACTGCTGACGTCCCGAGAGGAAGTGATAGAAATAGAATCCTCCAACAAGCCAGATTGCCGGATCCAATTATTGAGCTAATAGCTTTTCCCAACACTGTATCACATTCTCCACTCGTGGTGGGACCACACCTCCTATCAGCAGCATTGTCTCAGCACTGGCTCATTTTCTCATGCTCTTTTTTTTCCTACACGAGATATCTTCATTCCTGGAGTCCCCATCTCATTTAACTACCGCAGAGAGTTTAGCTTACATTTTTTGATAGACCATACCACTCAAGCGCTGCACATCCACGGCCAACTTGAGTCACTCTCAAAACAGTGACAGACTGGCTTTCAGAATTGCATTGTAGCTGGGCTTACTGTGACAGTTTGATTGAAGGCTCTCCGCAAAGTAACAGCTCAACAAACTTTCAGGAAACCAAATCCGCAGGCTCTCCAGCTCCACGATGAGTAATGACTAATGAGTCTGAATTCCTCAATCTCCGAGGGCCTACGGATTGACTCTCATCCCCTGCTGCTGGTGAAATAGTTTGGAGTGATTGGAGGGGGAAGTTATGAGTCATCCCAGGCCCTGGTGTCTTTGTCACGGACTGTTAACCTTCACTGCTGGGATAATTACATTATTATCATAGAGACATGGGGGCCCAACTCTATTTTAGGGATGTGAATTATGCTACTTATGATTTAGCAGGCAGGTAGGTACACTGCATGACCAAAAGTATGTGGACACCTGCTCGTCGAACATATCATTCCAAAATCATGGGCATTAAGAGTTGGTTCCCCCCCCGTTGCTGCTATTAAAGCTTTCCACTAGATGTTGGAACATTGCTGCGGGGACTTGCTTCCATTCAGCCACAAGCATTAGTGAAGTCTGGCACTGATGTTGGGCGATTAGGCCTGGCTCGCAGTAGCATTCCAATTCATCCCAAAGGTGGTCGATGGGGTTAAGGTCAGGGCTCTGTGTAGGCCAGTCAAGTTCTTCCACACCAATCGACAAACCATTTCTGTATGGACCTCGCATTGTGCACAGGAGCATTGTCATGCTGAAACAGAAAAGGGCCTTCCCCAAGCTGTCATTGTATGCTGTTGCTTTACAGTTGGCACTATGCATTGGGGCACAGGTAGCGTTCTCCTGGCATCCGCCAAACCCAGATTCGTCCGTCGGACTGCCAGATGGTGACGCGTTATTCATCACTCCAGAGAGCGCATTTCCATTGCTCCGGAGTCCAATGGCGGCAAGCTTTATACCACTCCAGCCGACGGTTGCCATTGCGCATGGTGATCTTAGGCTTGTGTGCAGCTGCTCGGCCATGGAAACCCATTTCATGAAGCTCCCGACGAACCGTTCTTGTGCTGACGTTGCATCGAGGCAGTTTGGAACTTGATAGTGAGTGTTGCAACAGAGGACAGATGCTTTTTATGCACTTCAGCACTTGGCAGTCATGTTCTGTGAACTTGTGTGGCCTACCAGTTCGCGGCTTAGCCGTTGTTCCTTCTAAACGTTTCCACTTCACAATAACAGCACTTACAGTTGACCGGGGTAGCTTTAGCAGGGCAGAAATTTGATGAACTGACTTGGTGGAAACGTGGCATCCCATGACGGTGCCACATTGATAGTCACTGAGCTCTTCAGTAAGGCCATACTACTGCCAATTTTTGTCTATGGAGATTGCATGCTTTCCTGAGATTGCATGGCTGTGTGCTCGATGTTACACACCTGTCAGCAACGGGTTTGGCGGAAATAGCCGAATCCACTAATTTGAAGGGGTGTCCACATACCTTTTGTGTGTATGTAGTGTAGATGTTCACCCTCTTCCTTCTGCAACTAATGTTCACTCTTTATTTGGACAAAATGAAAGACAAAGGAATTCCACCCCATAAGTTGTGTGTAAGGCTTGCTGATATACAGACCCAGTTTATTGCTGTCTTATCTAGAAATGTAGAATTTCAGCAAATCATTAACCAGGTTTCCTTCCAACCATTTCATGTGAATGAATTACCTGATGCATGAAAACAGTCACAGCTGGGCTGATGGAAACAGGATATGCCGATACAATTTTTAAAATGGTGACAGACTATTTGTTTGTTCAACATGGTTGGGATCTTTTTGTGTCGGGGAAATTGATTATGTGAGAAATGGAGGTCGAAACGCCTTTTTATGCGCAAATATTGATGTAATTAACCATCATTGAAATACACTTATGTTGTGTGGTCCTCCCACTATGACACAGGAAAGCATGCAGTTTATTAGGCTACAGATGAAATAAGTTATGATGAACTTCACAGGGTGGTGAAAGTGCACGGTGATGAACTTCACAGGGTGGTGAAAGTGCACGGTGATGAACTTCACAGGGTGGTGAAAGTGCACGGTGATGAGCTTCACAGGGTGGTGAAAGTGCACGGTGATGAACTTCACAGGGTGGTGAAAGTGCACGGTGATGAGCTTCACAGGGTGGTGAAAGTGCACGGTGATGAACTTCACAGGGTGGTGAAAGTGCACGGTGATGAACTTCACAGGGTGGTGAAAGTGCACGGTGATGAACTTCACAGGGTGGTGAAAGTGCACGGTGATGAACTTCACAGGGTGGTGAAAGTGCACGGTGATGAACTTCACAGGGTGGTGAAAGTGCACGGTGATGAACTTCACAGGGTGGTGAAAGTGCACGGTGACGAGCTTGATGCTCCTTTCCAATCAATATCCAGGGTCTTATTCTGGTGACATGATGATCGATGCTTTGCTGCCATTTGACAAATACAAATAATATTTATCTTCTCCATAATAATCTCATTATGCATGTAGCCTACCCACACTGTATCTGGCAGCTGTTGGGTAAAGTGCACGTGCCAAGATCAGAGTGGGCACCCCTGCTCTAAAACTAACAGGTTTTGTGACAAAATATATGTTTATGTGCACTGTCATCACACACAGCCTTTTATCCACAACAAGTTCATTTGATGGAAACCCATCTCTGGTGGAAAATGCACATATTGTGTTATGCAGATTGGATGGAAACCTAGCTATTTAGTGTCATTTGTATTCTGCCTACATTTATCAGTCAACCTTTTTTAAATGACGTTTGTTTTTGGCATGCGTAATGTAATTTGCTAACGTCTACGTCCTCTTGTCTCCTCAGGTTCTGTGAGTCTCCCACCAGTGACTTGGAGATGAGGAATGGCCGGGGCCGGGGCAAGAGGATGAGGCCCAACAGCAACACACCCGTCAACGAGAACAGCAACTCGTCGGACAACAAGGGCAGCGGCACCAGCAAGACACGTGCTGCCAACAACAACAGTAAGGGTCGGCGGGGCAGCCAGACGTCGTCGGAGCGCCGCACGCCACCCAACAGCAACACAGAGGATGTCAAGGCCAGCCCCTCATCGGCCAGCAAGCGCAAGTCCAAACCTGCCTCAGACATGGAGCCCAACTCCAGCTCTGAGGACACCAAAGGCAACAAGCGCATGCGCACCAACTCCAACAGCGGAGGAGGAGGGGCGCTTCCCCCTGTCCCTCCCCCCATCCCCTCAATTAAAACTGAGCCCCAGCCCCCGACACTCGACCGCAACTGTCCCTCGCCGGTCCTCATCGACTGCCCGCACCCCGGCTGCAACAAGAAGTACAAGCACATCAACGGCCTCAAGTACCACCAGGCCCGCGCCCACGACGACGACGACATCAAGCTGGACCTGGATGGGGACAGTGAATACGGGGAGGACTCCACGCTTCACCCTGAGCCGGGGAACTGCAACGGGGCCTCCAGTTCTCACAAAGGCTGTCTGTCTCCCGCACGGTCTGTCACCCCCAAAGGAAGGGGCTTTGACTGCCAGAGTCCGTCTCCTTCCCCGGGCAAGTTTGGTTCCAAACAGAGTAAAAAGAAAGGTGGCGACGCTGACCCTGAAGCAAGCGGCATACCGATGGAAGGCTGTGACGACGGGCCCTGTCTCACCGATGAGGCCAGCAACGACGGCATGGAAAAGTCCAAGTCCCACAAAAAGTCCAAGACCGACAAACTATCTCAGAAGAACATGAAGTCATCGTCCCGGCCTGTACCCCCAGGGAGCGTAGCTTCCCAGCAGCTCTACTCCTTACAGGCTGCCTCTTTCCCTGCCGGGGGGAACCCCAATGCTTCTCTAGGGATCCCCCCTATGATACAGGGCATCCCCAAAAGCCCCCAGATGAAGGGCACCCAGCCCATCAAACCCCCCGCCGTGATGGGAGACCCTGTCGCGCTGAACCCTGTCACGCTGAACCCTGCTTCCGGTGCCTCAAAAGAAAAGAAGAAGAAGGAGAAGAAGAAGAGAGACAGCAGGAAGGAGGCAGAGAGCCCTAAGCCTCTGGGGAAAGGGGGGAAACCAGAAGAGGGCAAGAGTCCCTACTCTGAGTCCTCAGAGCCAGGAAAAGGTGACGGGCTACTTAACGGCTCCTCGGACCCCCACCAGAGCCGTCTTGCCAGCATCAAGGCAGAGGCGGATAAGATCTACAGCTTCACCGACAACGCCCCCAGTCTGTCCATAGGGGTGGCCAGCCGGATAGAGGGCACGGGAATGCCTCAGCCACTCACGCCCCTCCACGTGGTCACCCAGAATGGTGGCGGAGCCGACAACTCCTCGGTCAAGACCAACAGCCCGGCGTACTCGGACATCTCGGACGCAGGGGAGGACGGCGAGGGCAGACTTGTGGAAGGGGTGAAGGTCAAGGTGGAGGACCAAGGTATCAGAGAAGGAGCAAAGAAAGCCTTGTTTCCCAGCCAGACGCCCAACAAGGAGTCTCCGTACTATGCCGGCTATGAGGCCTACTACTCGCCCAACTACACCTGCCCCAGCCCCGGTGCCGCCAACCCGGGCATGCCGCACACCGAAAGTCCGGCATTGAAAGTGAAGCGTGAGGACGAACAGGAGAATGTGGAAGACAAGGTCAAAGTGGAGCCTCACGAAGATCGCAAAGCCGAGATGAACGCCTCCAGTCAACAACAACAACATCATCATCATCATCATCAACAACAACAACAACAGCAGCAGCAGCAGCAGCAGCAGCAGTCAGTCATCCAACAGCGCTCCAACATGTACATGCAGCCTCTCTATTACAACCAGTACTCCTACGTTCCCCCGTATGCCTACCACCCGGACCAGGCCTACCACAACCACCTGCTCAACACCAACCCGGCCTACCGGCACCAGTATGAGGAGCGCCAGCGCCAGGTGATCTCTGAGCAGCACCGGGTGGCGGTGGCGGAGAAGAAGAGCTCTGACGCGGCGGCCATGAAGGAACGCGAGGCCTCCATGAAGGAGGAGTGGAAGCAGAAGGCCTTGGGGCCGCCCACTCTCTCCAAGGCCCCTGGAAAGACAGACAGCCTGGCCAACAAGACCCAACAGAACCAGGGTAAGACCAGAGACTCTCCATCGGAGCCCTCCAAGGCCTCCGCCACAGGCCTGAAAGGAGAGGTATCTAAGTCACAGCAGGCCGAAGGGCTGAAGATGAAGCTGAGTGAAGGGGGGCACCATGGGAAGGAGGACTCCAAGCCAAGCCTAGACTCCAGAGCGGGGATAGAGCAAGCCATGTGGTACAGACAGGTAAAAAAAAAAATACCCTATTATTTTTCATACTTAGGTGTGTTCTTATATTCTATTATTTGTACATATTTTATTATGTTAATGATTGCAGTGTAATGTGGTGATTGATGCTCATTTTAGATCATGTTTGGATCACTTGTAGCCCTTCTAGAGAGCTGTGGAGTTGTTTTAGAGAGGTATCCCTGAGTTAACCCATTCACACCATCTGTCTACCCCAAGCAGACCCAGATGGAGGACGAGCAGCAACAACCACCACCGCGGTGGAAAGACGAGAGAGACCGAGAGCGAGAGAGAGACCGCGACCGCAAAGGAAAGGACGACAGGCCCAACAGGCCCAAGGAGAGTGGCGGTCCCAAAGAGGAGGATGGCACTGGTCCGAAAGAGGGCACAGACCCCAGAACGTCTTCTGCTGAGGACCAACGGGCCATGGGCAAAGACCCTCGCGCCAATGCCCACATGCAGTTCTCCTCGGCCCTGGCGCAGCACCAGGGCTACATGCCCTATATGCCTGGTTACCCTTATGGGCAGGGCTATGACCCCAGCCACCCCGGGTACAGAGGCATGCCCACAGTCATGATGCAGAATTACCCAGGTAACCACACCAGATCAACTATTGGTATAGAAAGGAACCACTTGGTGAAAGTGCATTTGCCCAAAAAATCTCTATACAAATGTTTTGATATTAAGCCATGAATGAAATTAACACAATGACCTGTCCCCCATGTTAGGTTCCCCCTACCTGCCCGCGGGCTATCCGTTCTCCCCTTACGGCGGCAAGATGGCTGGCGGTGAGGAGGAGGCGAGGGGAGGTGACAAGTCGCGCGCCAGCCCCACGGTGAGTGGCAAGGCAGCTTCGGTGGACTCCAAGGCCCTGGACATCCTGCAGCAGCACGCCAGCCAGTACAAGAGCAAGTCCCCCACGGTGGGCGACAAGCCGTCCCATGAGAGGGACAGGGGAGAGAGGAGCGGCGGGGAGAGGGAACGAGAGAGGGACATGGAGCGGCCACGCTCCTCGCCCTCCCAGCGCATCATGCCCTCCCATCACCACCTGGGATACCCGCTGCTCTCGGGCCAGTATGATCTGTCCTACACTACAGGTCAGTCGCAGCCAATCACCACTTTTACTATTATGACTGACAAGGCTCTCGGAAACTTTTACTGATACACAACTGATGTACCCACCACAACGGATGTACCCTCCCCAACTGATGCACCCTCCCCAACTGATGCACCCTCCCCAACTGATGCACCCTCCCCAACTGATGCACCCTCCCCAACTGATGCACCCTCCCCAACTGATGCACCCTCCCCAACTGATGTACATACATTTTCCGCCTCGCACAGGTCTCTCGTCATCAGCTATTGTTGCCAGTCAGCAAGCCGCAGCCCCCTCCCTCTACCCCCCGGCGCGGAGATGAAAACGGTAAGGCCCCTAGTCAGACAGACGGACAGGCACACAAACAGAATAAAATGGATCTTAAAAGAGAAAAATACATCAGCAGACATAAAGTGCAGTTCAATAACCAAATGGACGGTATCACACCAAATACTTGGTACTGTGTGCACACTAACCAAACTGTGTCATAGACGACGCCAATGGAGACAGTCTTACTGGGGTCTGACACATACAACCACAATGACTTTACACACTAAATACTTTACAATTTACATACTTTTAAAACGTGTGTGTGGTGTGTGTGTGTGTGTGTGTGTGTGTGTGTGTGTGTGTGGTGTGTGTGCTTCTATCAGTTACACATACACGTCAGTACATACACATAACAAATAGGTCACACCAATGGGAGTATCACGGTCTCATTAGCCAGACAAATAGATACTGGGGTCAGATGTGGCCGTATGGACAGAGAGCATGGTGGGAAAAGATGTAGACATGCAGTACTTTGACAACCTGTAGCTTCTATGCCTCATTACATATGAGAAATTATGCTATACTTTACAATCGCACTGACTTAGTACTACTGGCCTGGACAACAGTCTGATACACAGCTCTCTGGGAAAAGACTTAGTACTACTGGCCTGGACAACAGTCTGATACACAGCTCTCTGGGAAAAGACTTAGTACTACTGGCCTGGACAACAGTCTGATACACAGCTCCCTGGGAAAATACTTAGTACTACTGGCCTGGACAACAGTCTGATATACAGCTCTCTGGGAAAATACTTATTACTACTGGCCTGGACAACAGTCTGATACACAGCTCCCTGGGAAAATACTTAGTACTACTGGCCTGGACAACAGTCTGATACACAGCTCTCTGGGAAAAGACTTAGTACTACTGGCCTGGACAACAGTCTGATACACAGCTCCCTGGGAAAAGACTTAGTACTACTGGCCTGGACAACAGTCTGATACACAGCTCCCTGGGAAAAGACTTAGTACTACTGTACTGTACAACAGTCTGATACACAGCTCTCTGGGAAAAGACTTAGTACTACTGGCCTGGACAACAGTCTGATACACAGTTCCCTGGGAAAAGACTTAGTACTACTGGCCTGGACAACAGTCTGATACACAGCTCTCTGGGAAAAGACTTAGTACTACTGGCCTGGACAACAGTCTGATACACAGCTCCCTGGGAAAAGACTTAGTACTACTGGCCTGGACAACAGTCTGATACACAGCTCCCTGGGAAAAGACTTAGTACTACTGGCCTGGACAACAGTCTGATACACAGCTCTCTGGGAAAAGACTTAGTACTACTGGCCTGGACAACAGTCTGATACACAGCTCCCTGGGAAAAGACTTAGTACTACTGGCCTGGACAACAGTCTGATACACAGCTCCCTGGGAAAAGACTTAGTACTACTGGCCTGGACAACAGTCTGATACACAGCTCTCTGGGAAAAGACTTAGTACTACTGGCCTGGACAACAGTCTGATACACAGCTCCCTGGGAAAAGACTTAGTACTACTGGCCTGTACAACAGTCTGATACACAGCTCCCTGGGAAAAGACTTAGTACTACTGTACTGTACAACAGTCTGATACACAGCTCCCTGGGAAAAGACTTAGTACTACTGTACTGTACAACAGTCTGATACACAGCTCCCTGGGAAAAGACTTAGTACTACTGTACTTACTGTACAACAAACAGTCTGATACACAGCTCCCTGGGAAAAGACTTCAACAAAGGCCCGACTGTGCTAGCTAGCAGCCTCAGTATGCAGTAGCAACAGCTCTTATGCATTCAGTTCAGTTGTTCGTCCTAAGCAGGTAGAACAGCAGCAGAGCCGTGAATCACAGTCGTGATACTGTAATAGAGACAGCGTAATCACAGGCTGCCCTGACCTCTAGTGGCTGACCTCTGCCTTGTTTCTGGATGTGGAATACCTTATCTAGAGTCTTCTGTTGGATTTGCTTCCTCAGCTTGGTATTCAAGTGTAAAATGTCACTCACATAGATGTCACAGTGGTCAAAACGGCTGCATTTAAATGTTTTTGCCATTTTTACATTTTGAGGTAATATTGTAATTTACAATAGTAGTGATACTAGTCATTAGATTGGGTAATCTACGTGTCATTAGATTGGGTAATCTACGTGTCATTAGATTGGGTAATCTACGTGTCTTGAACATAGTTTTGAATTTGAATTTAGCCAACCATTTTCTGTCTTGTGTCATTTCCACAGGGAGACGTGACCGACACCTCGCCACCCTGCAAAGATTCATGTGACTGGCTCACATGAGGAAGCCCTGGGCTCCGAGTCCATTTTAGACATCAGTTGAATGGTGTTTCTATATTTGTAGTTCTCTGCCTGAATGTCCGGCAGATACATTTTTTTCTTCTCCTAGCAGCATCTTTTTCCCTCGTTTCCCTCCTGCCCCACCGTGGACTGGGACTGACCTCATCCAAGGTTCAAAGCCATCACTGTCTGCCCATGTGCACACCTCCGCTGATATCTATTGGTCTTTGCACTGTTGATGAACGAACACATGCAAAAATAGACCAATTGACTGCCTGAAAAGCTGAAAAGGGGTTCTGACTGCATAGTTTTTTTTTAGTCCCATGCAGAACGGGGCTGGGTGGCTGGGGGGGATGATGGGGGAGGGGTCAAACTAAAATAAAGACTGACAAAACTAAACAAGTGAATCATGTTGAAATGTTTGAACTTGCTGTTGTTGACCTGTTGTACCCAGTGTGCCAGTATATCCTGACAATTGTCATTAGTAGGTTTACTGTGTGTGGTGAAAGGACGCTTGAGGAGAGAGGCTCAACCTCCTCAGACTTCTATAGGCGTTGAAGGGTTTGTTTTCTCGTCCCTCAACCAGCCATTTGCTCGCTAAACACCTCTTGGTTCACTCTTCAGGGATAGACATAATTATTGTGTGAAGGGAACACATTCACCTCAATACAGTTCATGTTTTGTGTTTTCTTGACATTTGCATTGTTCATTTCACGGCATGAGTGACTTTTCTTTCAGTTAACTTGATTCCTCCCCACTTCCCAATCCATCCTTTAATGTGTTTTTGATACGCCAGTCTCACTTCACCCTTTCCATACACTGAATCAACCAAATCACACGCATACCGTGGCTCACTCTGATCAATATTGCACTGACTGATGGACAGTTGTAACCATGGTTTCTGTTCAGAAGTGTAGAGCTGTTTGTTACCTCAGAACACTGGGGATCATCTACTGAAGAGGTCGGCCATTTTCACCTGTCAGCCTACAGTACCTTACTGGTCCTTCAATCGGCACAGCAAATGGACCAGCTCGTTATCCTGTCAATTTCCATGGAGGAAGAATCAAACGACTGATTGCAGAGGATGAGGAAGGATGCACAATGTAAAGTCAAGGCATAACCAGGGAGGAGCGATGCCCGGCTAGACAACACACAACCAACCACGCACATCTAGCTGCTAGCTCAGAGCGACCCCATCCCGTCAGCAACACCACTTGTGTGGGCAGCGCTTCACTCCTATATATCCTTGGCTTAGCAACCCTTCCCCCGTGTTACAGTAGTGCAGCACTGAGCCAATGGGGGAGTCCCAGTAGATTCAACCAAGCCTGGCCAATGTCTGGCACTCCTATCACTGGGTGGCCCTTCAGGTGACAACTGCCAGAGACTGTTACATGGTCACATTACAGCTGGGCTCCCCTCAGTAGAGGGACATCACCTCATTCAACCCCCTCTCTCTGCCAGTCACCTCATTCAACCCCCTCTCTCTGCCACTCACCTCATTCAACTCCCACTCTCTCAGACCAGTGGGGCTTATAGGGGTTTTGGAGATGAGGGGGGGGTGTAGTCAGACCAGTGGGGCAGTAGGGGTTTTGGAGATGAGGGGTGTACATTCTCTCAGACCAGTGGGGCACTAGGGGTTTTGGAGATGAGGGGGGGGTGTAGTCAGACCAGTGGGGCACTAGGTGTTTTGGAGATGAGGGGGGAGTGTCGTCTCTCAGACCAGTGGGGCACTAGGGGTTTTGGAGATGAGGGGGGAGTGTAGTCTCTCAGACCATTGGGGCACTAGGGGTTTTGGAGATGAGGGGGGAGTGTTGTCTCTCAGACCAGTGGGGCACTAGGGGTTTTGGAGATGAGGGGGGAGTGTAGTCTCAGACCAGTGGGGCACTAGGGGTTTGGAGATGAGGGGGGAGTGTCGTCTCTCAGACCAGTGGGGCACTAGGGGTTTTGGAGATGAGGGGGGAGTGTAGTCTCTCAGACCAGTGGGGCACTAGGGGTTTTGGAGATGAGGGGGGGAGTGTCGTCTCTCAGACCAGTGGGGCACTAGGTGTTTTGGAGATGAGGGGGGGGGGAGTGTCGTCTCTCAGACCAGTGGGGCACTAGGTGTTTTGGAGATGAGGGGGGGGGGGGTGTCGTCTCTCAGACCAGTGGGGCACTAGGGGTTTTGGAGATGAGGGGGGGGAGTGTCGTCTCTCAGACCAGTGGGGCACTAGGGGTTTTGGAGATGAGGGGGGGGGGAGTGTCGTCTCTCAGACCAGTGGGGCACTAGGTGTTTTGGAGATGAGGGGGGAGTGTTGTCTCTCAGACCAGTGGGGCACTAGGGGTTTTGGAGATGAGGGGGGAGTGTAGTCTCTCAGACCAGTGGGGCACTAGGGGTTTTAGAGATGAGGGGGTGTTAATCAAAGGTTATTTAAAAACAGTCACAGTGATCTTAGATTTATTCTTTACCTGTTTATTTATTCAAGAACCCTTTTTGGAGAAGATCTAGGGATGTTGTCTGGATTGAAGCATGGATGAACTCTTGAGTTGAGAAGCTTAATTTAACCTTTGTGCCCATTTAAGCAAGTAGCCATGAAATGATGCCTCCGTAGTGGGATACAGCACTTAAAACACAACACAATGTCCTCCCCTCCACTAATGTAGACTCCTTTCCTATTCACACAAAGTAGTCGCTATACAATGTATAGAAAAGGCTTCATATGGTGCGTGAGCTGGAGTCGTTGAGAGTGAAGCTAAACCAGTCATTAAAAGTCAAAGATGTATATTTATTTTTTCAGGGAGGGGTACTTGCGCTATACAAACGAGGCTTGTTGACAGTCTGCCCTGTAAGAAACTGTGGAATGTTCCAGAAGTCAACATACTGCTGGCCAGAACATTATCACGATTGTCAGGTAGCTTTTTTTAAATTTTACATTTAGTTCAGTATTGAAGTACATAAATACACCTGGATTTCACTAACTTGAACCTGCTAGCTTGGTGGTGTAACCCCTTGTTAAGGACTAGGACAGTTAACATATTAGTCTCATTGTGTTGCTAGTTTCTTGTCCTATAGGACTAGGACAGTTAACATACTAGTCTCATTGTGTTGCTAGTTTCTTGTCCTATAGGACTAGGACAGTTAACATACTAGTCTCATTGTGTTGCTAGTTTCTTGTCCTATAGGACTAGGACAGTTAACATACTAGTCTCATTGTGTTGCTAGTTTCTTGTCCTATAGGACTAGGACAGTTAACATATTAGTCTCATTGTGTTGCTAGTTTCTTGTCCTATAGGACTAGGACAGTTAACATATTAGTCTCATTGTGTTGCTAGTTTCTTGTCCACAAGTGTCATGGTTCATAAATGGAATGGTGTTGCGACCTGTATATCTGAATGTGACAGTGTGTTGAGATGTCCTGTACCACTAATATCTACTAGAAATATAGACCGCTGTGACGTTGTATGACGCTTCAGTGGATTGTCATTTCTACATGTCCCAAGCAGAATGGCTTTCCACTGGAGGAAGAGACCAGTGCATTGCTCCAAAGGACAGAGATTTAGACTTGGTAGTAGGTTGAATAAGAATCGTATTGCCTTGGGGGTATGATAAAGCCACACAAGCAAAGTACTTACTATCCAGCATCCAGCAACTTAAAGGAAAAAGCTCTTGATTTTGTCTTGTTATTTTTGGAGGACATTCTTTGTTAGCTACTCTTTGATTGAGTAGTTTTTTTGTTCTCCAGAACGGCAGTTGCTTCAGTTGTCTCAATTGGTGCTTATAAAAACATCCTTTATCCCTGGGAACAAAGACACTCTTTCCGACACTCTTTTTTCTCACCTTCCTCACGGGCCCTCTCCTCACCCTCCTCACGGGCCCTCTCGTCTCCCTCCTCACGGGCCCTCTCGTCTCCCTCCTCACGGGCCCTCTCGTCTCCCTCCTCTCGTCTCCCTCCTCACGGGCCCTCCCGTCTCCCTCCTCACGGGCCCTCTCGTCTCCCTCCTCACGGGCCCTCTCGTCTCCCTCCTCACGGGCCCTCTCGTCTCCCTCCTCACGGGCCCTCTCGTCTCCCTCCTCACGGGCCCTCTCGTCTCCCTCCTCACCTTCCTCACGGGCCCTCTCGTCTCCCTCCTCACCTTCCTCACGGGCCCTCTCGTCTCCCTCCTCACGGGCCCTCTCGTGTCACTCAAAACCCTCAAAGTATCAGTCACTGGTACTTGCAAGGATGTTTACAACGGTTTTCATTTCTATGGTTGAGCCCTGTCTCCTGTGGTCTCACCCCTTCCCTCCCTCTTCTCCTTCATCCTCCCCTTCAGGAGTTTATGTAAAGTGTGCATTACCACCACGGTTCTTTTTTATACAATACTGTAACTTGCCTTTGTACATTTGGGCGAAAAATAAATCTTTTTATGAGACAATCATATCTGTCATGTCTGACTGGCTTGCTTTATTCAGTCATAAGGAGTTGGAAGTGGACAATCGAAATGATAGCTATTGCATATGTTGAAAAATGATTTTGTTTATCAAATGCATGTCAATGCTTGTTCATAAACTTGAATGTCAATAATTGACAAACTTCTGTTAATATAAAATATATGACGATATGATACTGTGGTTCAACAGTAGTGTGTTGACTTGGCACTGTTTCTCAACCTCCGGTTCCAGGACCAGCACCGGCCCCTGGGATATTGCTGATTGGTCCCTTACAGGGATGTATTAAAGCAATGAGCTAAAATAACCACTAGAGGGTGGTGTTCCCAAATAATTATGAGAAGTGGGCTATTATGCAAATTGTCTATATAGAATTTCATAATACACACCGGTAACATAAGCCTCCATTGACCTAAACAGGCAATTTACTAAAACTTACCTAAAAGTAAAATTTGAGGCTTAGTACAAAGAACATAACATTTGAGAACCTTTTCATCATCGATCACCACTTCATCCATACTTCATTGCACCTTTTTGGTAAACCTTTCAAATGTGTAGTTTGTCTTAATGGCTGCTGAACCAGCCCAGCCAACAGTTAGGATATTTTCCTAAATACCCCCCCACCCCACCCCCAAGTCCCTTCTCCCCGGGGGGGGTGCTCTGCGTGCAACAACGTGATGATTCTGCTGCAACAGCGGGGGAGAGATTATGCAAGGATGATTTTGTTCAGTGTAAATGTGAAATCTGATTATCCCCTGTGTTCTCAGTGGGGGAGGGAGAGTGTAAGGTCTGGGGGGGGGGGGGGGGTGAGCGGGGTTAGCTAGAGGAGAGAGGGTGGAGATGTGCTGAGGCAATGGCTTTTACAGCAGGCGCCTGGGAGTAGGAGGAACAGGGTAGAGACTCACTGGCAGGGATGACGTGGGAACGCGGTACGGCACGGTAGTACGCAGTGGAGGCTCCTCTTGCTCTGCGACGACAAGGGCGCGGTGGCCGACAGCGCAGGGGTTAATGGGATGCACTATCTACGCAGCCAGCCCTGAGGCCCTGCCAGGCGACGAGGCCACAGGCCGGGACCACCGACACCACCACCGACCCCATGGTCCCTGCAACCAGAAGATACCAGCCAGGTCAGTCAGCCCTGTTACCTGCACTGTCAGTCAGCCCTGTTACCTGTTCACTTTCTTTGGTGAGGCAATACTTAGGTCGGTTTCTCAGACCCAGACTAAGATCATTCCTGGACTAAAAAGCACTCTAGTCCAGTAGTAGCCATATTTTGGGTTGAAGAAACCGTCCTGTACAGTCCAAACATAAGGAACAACGGTGGGATTTCTCTTAGTGTGGAGGTTTGTGTAATGACTTCCTTGAACTGAGATACTTCTATTTACTGATGTGACTTTTCCCTTGAACCTCAGACCTGTGGAACATCCACCTTCTACACTACTAGTAAAGGTCTATGCTAGCCTCTTCTCTACGTGTATTAGTATGCTCACAGCACGCAGGCAGGTGTTGTGTATTCACAGTGTAAACTGTGTCTGTCCTCTACGTTGACTTTATTCACCCCTGACGTTGTTCCATGATTAATAGAGCTCAAGGGGGTGAGTGTGAGTGTGTGCATCCTCAGTGGCAACAGAAAGGTTCAAGGATATCAGAGACTCATGTGTTCTGGTAGTCAGTTAGCCTATAAGTACTGGTAGGAGTACATTGAATAGAAGGAATACAGTAACAATATGAAACTGGTCGGGTGCAGGAAATAATATTAGCAGGATGGAGAGTAAAAGAAAGTCATGGTTGTGATGGTATGGCGTTCCTTAAGAGGATGGAAATGCTAGTAGCAGGGTTTTCAGCACCACCGATCTTTGCAGTGTCCTCCCTGCACAAGCTAAATAACACCAATATGCTGTGTTATTGAAAATAACTTTAGGACTGTAACAGACCAAATACAGCTATATTTTGGGGGGGCTTAGGCCTACTCAGGAAAATGATGGCATTTTATTGATGCAGAATTTATTCAACTCAGACATGGATGAACAATTATAAACATCTTACTTGAAAAGGATACTGTGGTAGGCCTAATGTGATTTGCTTACACCACTCAGTAAGGTGAAAAGGTGCAGTTACGTTCTGCCTTGGAATATAACAAAATAGATTTAAATTGCATTCGGTTGTATCATTACGGTTAGTACAAGCGAGCGTAATCACACGATTAGGTTATTTTAAGTCCGTTGACCAAAGCTTTACCAAACCGTGAATGACACAGCGGTGGCGTATTCTCAACCAACCTCACGGATTCCCTGCGCAACAAGTTGACAAGCGGCCAGTGCTTCTTGTCTCGCCGCATGTCTCTTTGCTTCAGATTGTGTAATTTTTCGCAATTCTAATTCTTTTTTCCCCATGGACATTTCGCTATAGCTACTTTACGCCATGTGAAGCTGTGGCTGGTACCAATTCAACCTTGTGGAGGACATGACAGTTACTTCGGCTGAATAAAATAAGACGACTGGCCTACCTGTGCAGCGGTACGTTGCGGAAGGTTATTCGTAAAGGCAAAGATTGCGTGAGTTGACAGTCTCTCTCATCTCTAGAGTTTGTCGTCTATTTTTTATTGACAAACGCATAAGTTGTTTATAATGAATCTAGTCCCTAATGTAAGTACCTCAGATGTATGAAGTAGGGCAGGCTGTATAAGCAGGTTATTAGTCTAGTTTCTAAATCAATTGGGGCAGTCCCGCCAATAACCTCATGATTTTGTACCTTATACTTTATCACAGCCTACAGGCATATAACTATAAAAATGGTCAGATGTATTTTATTTATCACATTTTAGCCTCTATACTTTATATATTTTTCAATGAGTGACATTCCTACAATATATTTGTTTCTGAAAATTATTTGAAGCTCGCATTTGTTGACAAAGGATCAACAAAACTGTGAACAATGTAGATACAGTATGCTACTTTTTTTTTACAACACGTTTTTTGGTTAAAATAAGGGTAGACATTCATACTAATGCCATTTGCGTATTTGAGTCATATTATTCAAAAACCAGGGGGTTATATCTAATTAGTTGTGGAAATCTTAGACTACGTGGTTTAAATCTAAGCGTCAGTGACGACTAGTCGACGGTTGTTTGCTGTAGACAGTAGTCTACCTAATCAGAGCCATTTGAATGGGCGCAAGTGATGTCCCTCTCTACACACTCAAGCTTGCTTGAAAGGAGCCCTCAATGTAGCTCCTTTTGAAATTCAAATTATTTTTATTTCCTGTAAGGGAACTTTGTGTTGTGACGAATTGTTCAAGACACATCAACATAGAACATTAAAACATGTAGGCTACAGGACACATGCAAGCAGATGTGTCAAACCTGTTGCAAAGGATCTGGCCTTGCAATACAAGTGCATCCTGTCTCTGATTCTGTAGAGTAACTGTTAAACTCACAAACAGGATATTGACCAACCTCCACTCATATTGTCATCTTGTTTATCTTGTGGGGAGAGAACAGGTCCAGAGAACCGGTCCAGGATGCCTATATAGTCTACAGTCTCCGCTTGTAGTGTAGCAGTGTGGATACGGTATCTCACAGACCAAGTCCTTCTTTGTGTTATGGTTTCATAGACAACTACCTGCATCACAATTTGCCTGATTGTAGTCCATATGTAGGCAACAGGTACAAATATGGACTAGCCTTCATAACTAATAATAATGGAGGCTACAGATGTATTGGTGATTAGGACATATCAGGACCAAAATATGACATAACGCAGCTGCAGCCAATTATGCAAAGCATGCCTTTCTCAGATGCAGGTGGTAGCTAAAGTACTCAGGGCCCTATTAAATCCAACTCCACTTCCTCCCTTACCTTCACTGAGCTCAACTGTAATTAATAGGCCACCTGACTGCAGGCGTTCAGCTTGAACAAGCCCTTTGGTTTGCACAGCTGTGGTGAACCATGAGAGAGGAGAAATGGTTGATCACATTCTGTGTTCTTTTTTTAATACATGCTCTTATGGATAATTTATTGCCCGTGGTTTGGCTTAGACTTCAATTTGTCCTGCCATTGCTGACTCTTGTAAGCGTCAGCTGTTCTGGAATAAGATAGCTGAGATTGATAATGATCCTTGTTGAGGCCTGCCCCTCTCAGCCCCGTCTGACCCTATAGTAAAGTGACACCACCAGACACTATCTGCGATCAAGAGGGAGCAGCGCATCATATCCTGTTCGGGTGTGAGGGACCACCGAGAGAGAGAGAGTGTTAGACTTGGAGGTATAGGCTTCCACTGACTGCTTACGGAGTATATTGGTCAACATTAACAGAAGATGGATGATATGAATGGCTTCATCATCAATGAAAAATGACATGATCTATACAGTATGTATCACTATACTGTATTGTGTCATTAGATATCATGATATACTGTATTATAGAGGTTGTTGTATTGTTTTGGCTCATTGCAACTTCTACCTGGAACGTCATTGACCTTGACAGCCTATAGCCTCCATTAGATTATATTGTGTCCATGACTCAGACCTGTTTGTTTGCTTTCCCCGTCTCTCTAGAGAAGACCACGAGACAGGGAGGTGAAGGAGAAATGGTGTGATGCACCTTTAACAGTAGAGGTCCTAGAAACTGCAGCTAGCTTAACTAGATTAGAGTTAATTTGATTGGAGGACGTCTTGTGATGTCTCTGTAGATGTGCCCTAATCAGCAGGAGGACAAGGAGGAGGAGAGGGATGAAGGCTCACATGTAACATTCATATATGGACAATGGTGTGGCCTTTGTCTCTGTTATAAGCCAAGTCAGAGTGAGAGTACTCCATACAAGGAGCCAAGAGGTCCGTTTGGATTCGTATTCCACAGATCGTTTTCTTTTAAGTATTCCAAACTAGTTAACATCTCAGATCATCATTGCTTGGTGTCTCAACCACACAAACCATTTTTTGTTTGCATAACTTGGTGCCATTTTTCATGTTGTTTCTGGTCATTCTGTTATAACTGAAGTTGACATTGACAAGAACTTCTATAGCTGGCTACCAATCTCTTGAAACAACATTTTCAGGTTGTTTGTGCCTCATTCACAGAACACAAAGAGACTTGGTCCACAGAAAAGTATGCACTCTGCAATTTAAGGGAAAGGGCTCCCCCCCCCCCACCACTCTGCCCCACTGTTAAATCAGACCAAGTCTGCACTCTGTAACTTAAGGGAAAGGGCTCCCCCCCACCACTCTGCCCCACTGTTAAATCAGACCAAGTCTGCACTCTGTAACTTAAGGGAAAGGGCTCCCCCCCCCACCACTCTGCCCCACTGTTAAATCAGACCAAGTCTGCACTCTGTAACTTAAGGGAAAGGGCTCCCCCCCCCCCCACCACTCTGCCCCACTGTTAAATCAGACCAAGTCTGCACTCTGTAACTTAAGGGAAAGGGCTCCCCCCCCCCCACCACTCTGCCCCACTGTTAAATCAGACCAAGTCTGCACTCTGTAACTTAAGGGAAAGGGCTCCCCCCCCACCACTCTGCCCCACTGTTAAATCAGACCAAGTCTGCACTCTGCAACTTAAGGGAAAGGGCTCCCCCCCCCCCCCACCGCTCTGCCCCACTGTTAAATCAGACCAAGTCTGCACAACTCAGGGCCTCCAGTTCTGCTGTCCTGATGACTTTCTGTTTGTCCAATTGAAAACAACGAGTCACACAAAGACGTGATAAAATGTCCCTTGGTCTTCTGACTGTTCAGGGAATGGAGGGGTTTATTAGGGTATTAAGGATAAACAATGTCCACGCCAACGGGTCGTAGAATTTGGTGACATTTTCTGGGAATGATGATACCCAGCCCTGAAGTTGCTCCCTCTCGGCCAGTGAAGGTTTTAGGAGAAGTCATTGGTTCAGATGGAATGAACCAGGCAAATTAGAGATAATAAGCAGGAAACTCAGCATGTGATAAATGGCCAGACTGAGTCAGGGGTTTTCTAGAAAACACAAAGCTATTATCAGTCAGTCACACCTGTGATTATACAGAGGATGTGGTAACTACTGCCTTTCTCCCAAAAGGGTCACGGTGTCATCCAGTGTACGTGTGTGTGAGTTAGTGGAATGGTGTGCACATGTGTGTGAGTTAGTGGAATGGTGTGCACATGTGTGTGAGTTAGTGGAATGGTGTGCACATGTGTGTGAGTTAGTGGAATGGTGTGTACATGTGTGTGAGTTAGTGGAATGGTGTGCACGTGTGTGATTTAGTGGAATGGTGTGTACATGTGTGTGAGTTAGTGGAATGGTGTGCACATGTGTGTGAGTTAATGGAATGGTGTGCACATGTGTGTGAGTTAGTGGAATGGTGTGCACATGTGTGTGAGTTAGTGGAATGGTGTGCACATGTGTGTGAGTTAGTGGAATGGTGTGCACATGTGTGTGAGTTAGTGGAATGGTGTGCACATGTGTGTGAGTTAGTGGAATGGTGTGCACATGTGTGTGAGTTAGTGGAATAGTGTGTACATGTGTGTGATTTAGTGGAATGGTGTGCACATGTGTGTGAGTTAGTGGAATGGTGTGCACATGTGTGTTTGAAGAGCACAAGTGGTTGCTCGACAGTGTACATGAAAGAGCATGAGAAAGTCACCCAGGTCCTCTGCACAGCTTCATTAACCTGTGTTTATTCGCTTGTATATTGATATAGAATTTGCATGAATGGGTGTGTCCACGCATCAATATGAGCTGTGTTAGAATACGACACATGAGCCTATGGATAACTGATGACAGCTCAACTCTGTGTGTTCAGGCCCAACACCATGACGGAACACCAGGAGCAGAATGACGAGGGAGTCCTCATCTCAACACAGGACCTGGAGACTTCAAAACACCAGGATACTCAAGGAGGCCATCCACAGTTCAGGTAGGTAACATGTACACACACACACAGGATCTTTATCTATATACAGACAGGTCCTCTGTATAGACTATTAGACACAGACAGACAGGTCCTCTGTATAGACTATTAGACACAGACAGACAGGTCCTCTGTATAGACTATTAGACACAGACAGACAGGTCCTCTGTATAGACTATCACACACAGACAGACAGGTCCTCTGTATAGACTATTAGACACAGACAGACAGGTCCTCTGTATAGACTATTAGACACAGACAGACAGGTCCTCTGTATAGACTATTAGACACAGACAGACAGGTCCTCTGTATAGACTATTAGACACAGACAGACAGGTCCTCTGTATAGACTATTAGACACAGACAGACAGGTCCTCTGTATAGACTATTAGACACAGACAGACAGGTCCTCTGTATAGACTATTAGACACAGACAGACAGGTCCTCTGTATAGACTATTAGACACAGACAGACAGGTCCTCTGTATAGACTATTAGACACAGACAGACAGGTCCTCTGTATAGACTATTAGACACAGACAGACAGGTCCTCTGTATAGACTATTAGACACAGACAGACAGGTCCTCTGTATAGACTATTAGACACAGACAGACAGGTCCTCTGTATAGACTATTAGACACAGACAGACAGGTCCTCTGTATAGACTATCACACACAGACAGACAGGTCCTCTGTATAGACTATTAGACACAGACAGACAGGTCCTCTGTATAGACTATTAGACACAGACAGACAGGTCCTCTGTATAGACTATCACACACAGACAGACAGGTCCTCTGTATAGACTATTAGACACAGACAGACAGGTCCTCTGTATAGACTATTAGACACAGACAGACAGGTCCTCTGTATAGACTATTAGACACAGACAGACAGGTCCTCTGTATAGACTATTAGACACAGACAGACAGGTCCTCTGTATGGACTATTAGACACAGACAGACAGGTCCTCTGTATAGACTATTAGACACAGACAGACAGGTCCTCTGTATAGACTATTAGACACAGACAGACAGGTCCTCTGTATAGACTATTAGACACAGACAGACAGGTCCTCTGTATAGACTATTTCACACGATCAGCCAGACAACCCTTCAGGCTTAATGTTGTCTGAATCCGCTTTTGTCTCTTACATTCCTGCTACGGTGGGTTACGAGACAGCTACGTGAGGAAAGCTGCAGTCTGGGGGTGGATAGGGCACGGTGGTGCAACCTGACTCCACGTCACGGCGGTGGTGCAACCTGACTCCACGTCACGGTGGTGGTGTAACCTGACTCCACGTCACGGTGGTGGTGTAACCTGACTCCACGTCACGGTGGTGGTGTAACCTGACTCCACGTCACGGTGGTGGTGTAACCTGACTCCACGTCACGGTGGTGGTGTAACCTGACTCCACGTCACGGTGGTGGTGCAACCTGACTCCACGTCACGGTGGTGGTGTAACCTGACTCCACGTCACGGTGGTGGTGCAACCTGACTCCACGTCACGGTGGTGGTGTAACCTGACTCCACGTCACGGTGGTGGTGCAACCTGACTCCACGTCACGGTGGTGGTGCCACCTGACTCCACGTCACGGTGGTGGTGCCACCTGACTCCACGTCACGGTGGTGGTGCCACCTGACTCCATGTGGCGTTGACAGGTTGTACTCTATAGTCCCAAATGCCACACCCTATTCCCTATATTGCTATGGGACTCTGGTCTAAAGGAGTACACTATATAGGGAATAGGATGCTCTAACTGTGGAGCTGCTGGGGCTTATATAACCAGGATCTAAGGCAGGAAGGGCATTCTAATCCTGGTGAAGCTGTCCTGGGATGGGATTTAGCAGGGTAGGCTACTGCAGTGTGCTGTGACGGGAACTCTGAACTGTGTTGTTCATGGGTGTGTCTCATTGGTTTACAGTGGATTTATTTTCATGGGTGTGTCTCATTGGTCTACAGTGGATTTATTTTCATGGGTGTGTCTTGTTGGTCTACAGTGGATTTATTTTCATGGGTGTGTGTCATTGGTCTACAGTGGATTTATTTTCATGGGTGCGTCTCATTGGTCTACAGTGGATTTATTTTCAGGGTGCGTCTCATTGGTCTACAGTGGATTTATTTTCATGGGTGCGTCTCATTGGCCTACAGTGGATTTATTTTACTTATTTTGTTTCCTTCATGAATTGGTGTGAAAGACAGAGAAGGGAAAGAAAATGGCTGGCCAGTGTCCACCATATTGCGTCACCTTCCCTATGGTTTTAGATGAATGCAGACGCTAGGTTTCTGTCCTAAAGGTGATAGTTCAGCCAAATTACAAATGGAAAGGTGACTGTTTAAGTAAATATCAGAACGACACAGAGGTAGGTTATGGCATTGACCTCTCACCTTTGACCTCTCAGTGCTCTTTGTCCAATTTTCTCTTTTCTTCAGCTGAATTATTGACAGTGAATCTGTCTTTGTCTGCCTGAGAGAGGTATTCCCTTTCTAATGTATCATTCCTCAGGCTTGTAATTAGCTATGCCATTCAGCGCCGCAGCCAAGGACACTTTGAGACACACATATACACACTGTATCCATGGTTACACCTTCCACTTCTCACAGGAAGATAAACAACTTTCCTGCAGAAATCAATGTCCTGTTTTGTTTTCAACCTGATGACGAAGGTTCAGGTAAGACAGGGGAAATATATGTTTGATAGATTTTGAACTGTTGGACTCTGCTGGACTTGAATATTGTTATTCAGATTAGTCTTGGTATCTTTATGTCTTCAAATATCTAAACGCTGTATTCCAGTCATTTACTGCAGGGAGATGGATGAAAAGAACAGGAGAGAGGGTGTATTCCAGTAGTTGACTGCAGGGAGAGGGAGATGGATGAAAAGAACAGGAGAGAGGATGTATTCCAGTAGTTTACTGCAGGGAGATGGATGAAAAGAACAGGAGAGAGGATGTATTCCAGTAGTTTACTGCAGGGAGATGGATGAAAAGAACAGGAGAGAGGATGTATTCCAGTAGTTTACTGCAGGGAGATGGATGAAAAGAACAGGAGAGAGGATGTATTCCAGTAGTTTACTGCAGGGAGATGGATGAAAAGAACAGGAGAGAGGATGTATTCCAGTAGTTTACTGCAGGGAGATGGATGAAAAGAACAGGATAGAGGGTGTATTCCAGTAGTTGACTGCAGGGAGAGGGAGATGGATGAAAAGAACAGGAGAGAGGATGTATTCCAGTAGTTTACTGCAGGGAGATGGATGAAAAGAACAGGATAGAGGGTGTATTCCAGTAGTTGACTGCAGGGAGAGGGAGATGGATGAAAAGAACAGGAGAGAGGATGTATTCCAGTAGTTTACTGCAGGGAGATGGATGAAAAGAACAGGAGAGAGGATGTATTCCAGTAGTTTACTGCAGGGAGAGGGAGATGGATGAAAAGAACAGGAGAGAGGGTGTATTCCAGTAGTTTACTGCAGGGAGAGGGAGATGGATGAAAAGAACAGGAGAGAGGATGTATTCCAGTAGTTTACTGCAGGGAGAGGGAGATGGATGAAAAGAACAGGAGAGAGGGTGTATTCCAGTAGTTTACTGCAGGGAGAGGGAGATGGATGAAAAGAACAGGAGAGAGGATGTATTCCAGTAGTTTACTGCAGGGAGATGGATGAAAAGAACAGGAGAGAGGATGTATTCCAGTAGTTTACTGCAGGGAGAGGGAGATGGATGAAAAGAACAGAAGAGAGGGTATATTCCAGTAGTTTACTGCAGGGAGATGGATGAAAAGAACAGGAGAGAGGATGTATTCCAGTAGTTTACTGCAGGGAGATGGATGAAAAGAACAGGAGAGAGGGTGTATTCCAGTAGTTTACTGCAGGGAGATGGATGAAAAGAACAGGAGAGAGGGTGTATTCCAGTAGTTTACTGCAGGGAGAGGGATGAAAAGAACAGGAGAGAGGGTGTATTCCAGTAGTTTACTGCAGGGAGATGGATGAAAAGAACAGGAGAGAGGGTGTATTCCAGTAGTTGACTGCAGGGAGAGGGAGATGGATGAAAAGGACAGAAGAGAGGATGTATTCCAGTAGTTGACTGCAGGGAGATGGATGAAAAGAACAGGAGAGAGGATGTATTCCAGTAGTTGACTGCAGGGAGAGGGAGATGGATGAAAAGAACAGGAGAGAGGATGTATTCCGGTAGTTTACTGCAGGGAGATGGATGAAAAGAACAGGAGAGAGGATGTATTCCAGTAGTTGACTGCAGGGAGAGGGAGATGGATGAAAAGGACAGAAGAGAGGATGTATTCCAGTAGTTGACTGCAGGGAGATGGATGAAAAGAACAGGAGAGAGGATGTATTCCAGTAGTTGACTGCAGGGAGAGGGAGATGGATGAAAAGAACAGGAGAGAGGGTGTATTCCAGTAGTTTACTGCAGGGAGATGGATGAAAAGAACAGGAGAGAGGATGTATTCCAGTAGTTTACTGCAGGGAGATGGATGAAAAGAACAGGAGAGAGGATGTATTCCAGTAATTTACTGCAGGGAGATGGATGAAAAGAACAGGAGAGAGGATGTATTCCGGTAGTTTACTGCAGGGAGATGGATGAAAAGAACAGGAGAGAGGATGTATTCCAGTAGTTGACTGCAGGGAGATGGATGAAAAGAACAGGATAGAGGGTGTATTCCAGTAGTTGACTGCAGGGAGAGGGAGATGGATGAAAAGAACAGGAGAGAGGGTGTATTCCAGTAGTTGACTGCAGGGAGATGGATGAAAAGAACAGGAGAGAGGATGTATTCCAGTAGTTTACTGCAGGTAGATGGATGAAAAGAACAGGAGAGAGGGTGTATTCCAGTAGTTTACTGCAGGGAGATGGATGAAAAGAACAGGAGAGAGGATGTATTCCAGTAGTTTACTGCAGGGAGATGGATGAAAAGAACAGGAGAGAGGATGTATTCCAGTAGTTTACTGCAGGGAGAGGGATGAAAAGAACAGGAGAGAGGATGTATTCCAGTAGTTTACTGCAGGGAGATGGAGATGGATGAAAAGAACAGGAGAGAGGATGTATTCCAGTAGTTTACTGCAGGGAGAGGGAGATGGATGAAAAGAACAGGAGAGAGGATGTATTCCAGTAGTTTACTGCAGGGAGAGGGAGATGGATGAAAAGAACAGGAGAGAGGGTGTATTCCAGTAGTTTACTGCAGGGAGATGGATGAAAAGAACAGGAGAGAGGATGTATTCCAGTAGTTTACTGCAGGGAGATGGATGAAAAGAACAGGAGAGAGGATGTATTCCAGTAATTTACTGCAGGGAGATGGATGAAAAGAACAGGAGAGAGGATGTATTCCAGTAGTTTACTGCAGGGAGATGGATGAAAAGAACAGGAGAGAGGGTGTATTCTAGTAGTTTACTGCAGGGAGATGGATGAAAAGAACAGGAGAGAGGATGTATTCCAGTAGTTGACTGCAGGGAGATGGATGAAAAGAACAGGATAGAGGGTGTATTCCAGTAGTTGACTGCAGGGAGAGGGAGATGGATGAAAAGAACAGGAGAGAGGGTGTATTCCAGTAGTTGACTGCAGGGAGATGGATGAAAAGAACAGGAGAGAGGATGTATTCCAGTAGTTTACTGCAGGTAGATGGATGAAAAGAACAGGAGAGAGGGTGTATTCCAGTAGTTTACTGCAGGGAGATGGATGAAAAGAACAGGAGAGAGGATGTATTCCAGTAGTTTACTGCAGGGAGAGGGAGATGGATGAAAAGAACAGGAGAGAGGATGTATTCCAGTAGTTTACTGCAGGGAGATGGATGAAAAGAACAGGAGAGAGGGTGTATTCCAGTAGTTTACTGCAGGGAGATGGATGAAAAGAACAGGAGAGAGGATGTATTCCAGTAGTTTACTGCAGGGAGAGGGATGAAAAGAACAGGAGAGAGGATGTATTCCAGTAGTTGACTGCAGGGAGATGGATGAAAAGAACAGGATAGAGGGTGTATTCCAGTAGTTGACTGCAGGGAGAGGGAGATGGATGAAAAGAACAGGAGAGAGGGTGTATTCCAGTAGTTGACTGCAGGGAGATGGATGAAAAGAACAGGAGAGAGGATGTATTCCAGTAGTTTACTGCAGGTAGATGGATGAAAAGAACAGGAGAGAGGGTGTATTCCAGTAGTTTACTGCAGGGAGATGGATGAAAAGAACAGGAGAGAGGATGTATTCCAGTAGTTTACTGCAGGGAGAGGGAGATGGATGAAAAGAACAGGAGAGAGGATGTATTCCAGTAGTTTACTGCAGGGAGAGGGAGATGGATGAAAAGAACAGGAGAGAGGATGTATTCCAGTAGTTTACTGCAGGGAGATGGATGAAAAGAACAGGAGAGAGGATGTATTCCAGTAGTTTACTGCAGGGAGAGGGATGAAAAGAACAGGAGAGAGGATGTATTCCAGTAGTTTACTGCAGGGAGATGGAGATGGATGAAAAGAACAGGAGAGAGGATGTATTCCAGTAGTTTACTGCAGGGAGAGGGAGATGGATGAAAAGAACAGGAGAGAGGATGTATTCCAGTAGTTTACTGCAGGGAGAGGGAGATGGATGAAAAGAACAGGAGAGAGGATGTATTCCAGTAGTTTACTGCAGGGAGATGGATGAAAAGAACAGGAGAGAGGATGTATTCCAGTAATTTACTGCAGGGAGATGGATGAAAAGAACAGGAGAGAGGATGTATTCCAGTAGTTTACTGCAGGGAGATAGATGAAAAGAACAGGAGAGAGGGTGTATTCTAGTAGTTTACTGCAGGGAGATGGATGAAAAGAACAGGAGAGAGGATGTATTCCAGTAGTTGACTGCAGGGAGATGGATGAAAAGAACAGGATAGAGGGTGTATTCCAGTAGTTGACTGCAGGGAGAGGGAGATGGATGAAAAGAACAGGAGAGAGGGTGTATTCCAGTAGTTGACTGCAGGGAGATGGATGAAAAGAACAGGAGAGAGGATGTATTCCAGTAGTTTACTGCAGGTAGATGGATGAAAAGAACAGGAGAGAGGGTGTATTCCAGTAGTTTACTGCAGGGAGATGGATGAAAAGAACAGGAGAGAGGATGTATTCCAGTAGTTTACTGCAGGGAGAGGGAGATGGATGAAAAGAACAGGAGAGAGGATGTATTCCAGTAGTTTACTGCAGGGAGAGGGAGATGGATGAAAAGAACAGGAGAGAGGATGTATTCCAGTAGTTTACTGCAGGGAGATGGATGAAAAGAACAGGAGAGAGGATGTATTCCAGTAGTTTACTGCAGGGAGAGGGATGAAAAGAACAGGAGAGAGGATGTATTCCAGTAGTTTACTGCAGGGAGATGGAGATGGATGAAAAGAACAGGAGAGAGGATGTATTCCAGTAGTTTACTGCAGGGAGAGGGAGATGGATGAAAAGAACAGGAGAGAGGATGTATTCCAGTAGTTTACTGCAGGGAGAGGGAGATGGATGAAAAGAACAGGAGAGAGGGTGTATTCCAGTAGTTTACTGCAGGGAGATGGATGAAAAGAACAGGAGAGAGGATGTATTCCAGTAGTTTACTGCAGGGAGATGGATGAAAAGAACAGGAGAGAGGATGTATTCCAGTAATTTACTGCAGGGAGATGGATGAAAAGAACAGGAGAGAGGATGTATTCCAGTAGTTTACTGCAGGGAGATGGATGAAAAGAACAGGAGAGAGGGTGTATTCTAGTAGTTTACTGCAGGGAGATGGATGAAAAGAACAGGAGAGAGGATGTATTCCAGTAGTTGACTGCAGGGAGATGGATGAAAAGAACAGGATAGAGGGTGTATTCCAGTAGTTGACTGCAGGGAGAGGGAGATGGATGAAAAGAACAGGAGAGAGGGTGTATTCCAGTAGTTGACTGCAGGGAGATGGATGAAAAGAACAGGAGAGAGGATGTATTCCAGTAGTTTACTGCAGGTAGATGGATGAAAAGAACAGGAGAGAGGGTGTATTCCAGTAGTTTACTGCAGGGAGATGGATGAAAAGAACAGGAGAGAGGATGTATTCCAGTAGTTTACTGCAGGGAGAGGGAGATGGATGAAAAGAACAGGAGAGAGGATGTATTCCAGTAGTTTACTGCAGGGAGAGGGAGATGGATGAAAAGAACAGGAGAGAGGATGTATTCCAGTAGTTTACTGCAGGGAGATGGATGAAAAGAACAGGAGAGAGGATGTATTCCAGTAGTTTACTGCAGGGAGAGGGATGAAAAGAACAGGAGAGAGGATGTATTCCAGTAGTTTACTGCAGGGAGATGGAGATGGATGAAAAGAACAGGAGAGAGGATGTATTCCAGTAGTTTACTGCAGGGAGAGGGAGATGGATGAAAAGAACAGGAGAGAGGATGTATTCCAGTAGTTTACTGCAGGGAGAGGGAGATGGATGAAAAGAACAGGAGAGAGGATGTATTCCAGTAGTTTACTGCAGGGAGAGGGAGATGGATGAAAAGAACAGGAGAGAGGATGTATTCCAGTAGTTTACTGCAGGGAGATGGATGAAAAGAACAGGAGAGAGGATGTATTCCAGTAGTTTACTGCAGGGAGAGGGATGAAAAGAACAGGAGAGAGGATGTATTCCAGTAGTTTACTGCAGGGAGATGGAGATGGATGAAAAGAACAGGAGAGAGGATGTATTCCAGTAGTTTACTGCAGGGAGAGGGAGATGGATGAAAAGAACAGGAGAGAGGATGTATTCCAGTAGTTTACTGCAGGGAGAGGGAGATGGATGAAAAGAACAGGAGAGAGGATGTATTCCAGTAGTTTACTGCAGGGAGATGGATGAAAAGAACAGGAGAGAGGATGTATTCCAGTAATTTACTGCAGGGAGATGGATGAAAAGAACAGGAGAGAGGATGTATTCCAGTAGTTTACTGCAGGGAGATAGATGAAAAGAACAGGAGAGAGGGTGTATTCTAGTAGTTTACTGCAGGGAGATGGATGAAAAGAACAGGAGAGAGGATGTATTCCAGTAGTTGACTGCAGGGAGATGGATGAAAAGAACAGGATAGAGGGTGTATTCCAGTAGTTGACTGCAGGGAGAGGGAGATGGATGAAAAGAACAGGAGAGAGGGTGTATTCCAGTAGTTGACTGCAGGGAGATGGATGAAAAGAACAGGAGAGAGGATGTATTCCAGTAGTTTACTGCAGGTAGATGGATGAAAAGAACAGGAGAGAGGGTGTATTCCAGTAGTTTACTGCAGGGAGATGGATGAAAAGAACAGGAGAGAGGATGTATTCCAGTAGTTTACTGCAGGGAGAGGGAGATGGATGAAAAGAACAGGAGAGAGGATGTATTCCAGTAGTTTACTGCAGGGAGAGGGAGATGGATGAAAAGAACAGGAGAGAGGATGTATTCCAGTAGTTTACTGCAGGGAGATGGATGAAAAGAACAGGAGAGAGGATGTATTCCAGTAGTTTACTGCAGGGAGAGGGATGAAAAGAACAGGAGAGAGGATGTATTCCAGTAGTTTACTGCAGGGAGATGGAGATGGATGAAAAGAACAGGAGAGAGGATGTATTCCAGTAGTTTACTGCAGGGAGAGGGAGATGGATGAAAAGAACAGGAGAGAGGATGTATTCCAGTAGTTTACTGCAGGGAGAGGGAGATGGATGAAAAGAACAGGAGAGAGGGTGTATTCCAGTAGTTTACTGCAGGGAGATGGATGAAAAGAACAGGAGAGAGGATGTATTCCAGTAGTTTACTGCAGGGAGATGGATGAAAAGAACAGGAGAGAGGATGTATTCCAGTAATTTACTGCAGGGAGATGGATGAAAAGAACAGGAGAGAGGATGTATTCCAGTAGTTTACTGCAGGGAGATGGATGAAAAGAACAGGAGAGAGGGTGTATTCTAGTAGTTTACTGCAGGGAGATGGATGAAAAGAACAGGAGAGAGGATGTATTCCAGTAGTTGACTGCAGGGAGATGGATGAAAAGAACAGGATAGAGGGTGTATTCCAGTAGTTGACTGCAGGGAGAGGGAGATGGATGAAAAGAACAGGAGAGAGGGTGTATTCCAGTAGTTGACTGCAGGGAGATGGATGAAAAGAACAGGAGAGAGGATGTATTCCAGTAGTTTACTGCAGGTAGATGGATGAAAAGAACAGGAGAGAGGGTGTATTCCAGTAGTTTACTGCAGGGAGATGGATGAAAAGAACAGGAGAGAGGATGTATTCCAGTAGTTTACTGCAGGGAGAGGGAGATGGATGAAAAGAACAGGAGAGAGGATGTATTCCAGTAGTTTACTGCAGGGAGAGGGAGATGGATGAAAAGAACAGGAGAGAGGATGTATTCCAGTAGTTTACTGCAGGGAGATGGATGAAAAGAACAGGAGAGAGGATGTATTCCAGTAGTTTACTGCAGGGAGATGGAGATGGATGAAAAGAACAGGAGAGAGGATGTATTCCAGTAGTTTACTGCAGGGAGATGGAGATGGATGAAAAGAACAGGAGAGAGGATGTATTCCAGTAGTTTACTGCAGGGAGAGGGAGATGGATGAAAAGAACAGGAGAGAGGATGTATTCCAGTAGTTTACTGCAGGGAGAGGGAGATGGATGAAAAGAACAGGAGAGAGGATGTATTCCAGTAGTTTACTGCAGGGAGAGGGAGATGGATGAAAAGAACAGGAGAGAGGATGTATTCCAGTAGTTTACTGCAGGGAGATGGATGAAAAGAACAGGAGAGAGGATGTATTCCAGTAGTTTACTGCAGGGAGAGGGATGAAAAGAACAGGAGAGAGGATGTATTCCAGTAGTTTACTGCAGGGAGATGGAGATGGATGAAAAGAACAGGAGAGAGGATGTATTCCAGTAGTTTACTGCAGGGAGAGGGAGATGGATGAAAAGAACAGGAGAGAGGATGTATTCCAGTAGTTTACTGCAGGTAGAGGGATGAAAAGAATAGGAGAGAGGATGTATTCCAGTAGTTTACTGCAGGGAGATGGATGAAAAGAACAGGAGAGACAGAAACAGAGCACAGTGCCTGTGTTTTTCAATAACCATGCTTCCCTCCACCTGGGAACAAGACCAGCTGTTATTTATAGCCAGCCTCCAACAGGCAGGCAGGCAGAGGGACAAACTGTAGCCAACAACTCACCCACCTCTCTAATATGGTGCCTACCCACTATAGATATCAGCTTTGTGTTTCAAGGGAATAAATGTATTGCCACTACTCTTAGCACCTGTTGATGGCAATAAATATCTAGAGGAGTGGAGTAAACATATTGTCTTTGTCTATACTGTACAATATTACAGGATAATAAGCCGTTCCGGATTGTCCCCACCAAAACTGAAACGTTGAGGAAATCAATTCAGCAGAACTCCCATGTTTATTGTCATGTCTTAATTATTTCATTGGGGCCCATAAACATTTTAGAACCTTTTTATAAACATTCAATCATTACAACATTGTAATAAATAATAGATATAGCCTTGCTAAATGTTATCCATGGAAGATAAATACAGGCATTCTCTGTTGACTAGAGGATTATATGAGTGAGGCAGAGCTCTGTCCCAAGAGGAGAAATGAAAACCCCCAGCTATCCTCCACAGGGTTGATCCCCCGTTTACTGCAGATGCTTATAGAATGAAAACATGGCCTTTTCCTCAAACACCCTTTCCAGAGAGAGAGAGAGAGAGAGACCTTTATCTGCTATTTGTATGTGTCTCTAGTCAGCAACTGAATATTAAAATCTCTCCATTGGATCAAATCAAAAACTGATCCCAAAGACAAAACCGGTCAACAATGCAGCCCAGTTGACCAGGGTAGTGCACATCCATACTCTCTACAGTACTTGTGCAACAGACTGCCTACTGATTTCATCTTGCAGCAGACGATGGTCTCACTAGGCCCCGGGGACATGAGGCCCCTTTCCTCTCACAGCCGTGGTGCTCAGCTGCAAGCAGGATCTATTTTCTCTCCTCACAAACCCCACAGGATGTCTCAACACCTCTCAACTCTCCCTGCTGCTCAACTAGAATGAACCAGCAGAATCAACTAGAATGAACCAGCAGAATCAACTAGAATGAACCAGCAGAATGAACCAGCAGAAGCAACTAGAATGAACCAGCGGAAGCAACTAGAATGAACCAGCAGAAGCAACTAGAATGAACCAGCAGAAGCAACTAGAATGAACCAACAGAAGCAACTAGAATGAACCAGCAGAAGCAACTAGAATGAACCAGCAGAAGCAACTAGAATGAACCAGCAGAAGCAACTAGAATGAACCAGCAGAAGCAACTAGAATGAACCAGCAGAAGCAACTAGAATGAACCAGCAGAAGCAACTAGAATGAACCAGCAGAAGCAACTAGAATGAACCAGCAGATTCAACTAGAATGAACCAGCAGAATCAACTAGAATGATGTTGACATGTAAACTATATATTGTCTCCAATGTTTAGTGATAACATTCATAAATTTGCACTATGAGCACTTGTCTCTCACATATTGTTACAGTTGTTGGGTAGCTAGCGAATATTAGCCATATTAGCATAGACGTGACATCAGTCAAAACACCTCCTAATAAAACATGGTATCAAGAACAAGATAAAATGAGCTGAAATGAGCCACCTATGATTCCCCATATGACAGCTTCTTGTCATTGTTGCTAGTTATCTGGCCACCCAGAATCACAACAACACAGACTTCTGCCCCATTGAAGCGTGCGTATCCTTTTCATGACGTTGTCAGCTAACACGTCTATGCATAGCATCAACAACCCAGGGTTTATATACGTCATTGGTATGAATACACCAGTCTCAGGGCTGTTTCTACCTCAGAGGTTTGATAGAACAAGATCTATATTAGTTGCCTGCTAACTAGCTAAATGTCCCCCAAGAGAACAATGTGATCAACCTTTCTGGGAGCCCCTCTCTTTCATTATAAAGGTGTCTGCATGCTTCCCAACAGAAACAGTTTGAGTTTGTGCGTATATTATGACCACATTTGATGACGTTTTTGTTAGTTTTGGACTTGGGTAAGGGTTTTCTCGCTGTTCAGGCGCACAACATTATTTCTTGATGCAAAGCCGAAGTCTACGCTCCTTCGTTGGTGATTGGTCAATAGTAGGGTTCTTCAATAAGGTCTTTGATGCCATTCAATGAGAGACGACTCATTTTCAATGTGCACCAAACATCTTAGATGTAGAATTTCGCGACTTAGATCTTCTTGACAAAACGTCAAAATTAATGACAGATTTCTTGAGTTATCTTAGATTAATTTGGACTATTTTGAGGAAGTGTATACTAGCAGTACTCTTGCCATATTAATTATTTTCAAGAGAAGGCCTTTTAAGGGAGTACGCGGGCACACTGGTTTGTTTTGGGAAGCCGAACTGAAGCATGCTGACGCCTCTCTCTCTCTCTAATTCAATTTCAATTTAAGGGCTTTATTGCCATGGGGAACAAATGTAAACATTGCCAACGCAAGTGAAGTAGATAATAAACAAAAGTAAATAACCAATAAAAATTGACAGTAAACATTACACTGCCAAAAGTTCCTAAACAATAAAGACATTTCAAATGCCATATTATGTGTGAATAGTTAAAGTACAAAGGGAAAATAAATCAACATAAATATGGATTGTATTTACAGTGTGTGTGTGTGTGTGTGTTTGCTTGCAAACATGTTTGTGCTTGTACTCATGCTTGCCTGTCAGATGTACGAAAGAGTGTGTGTGTGGGAGGAGGGGGGGCACTGAGTTAATGTAACTAGTCAGCCCAGTTTTATAAAAGCACATTCACCTCCCTTTATGTGTGGTCGTGTTTGTGTGGTCGCGTAGTGTTTGTTTCTGTTTGAGTGAGATACCATTTGTCTGCCGTCACGTTTGCTTCCTCTACAGTCCTGCACATGTTTTGTCTGGTAGCCGACCCTGAACCATGCCGACATTACTGTCATAGACAGCAGACAAATATACACTACTACTGTTTGATTTGATGCTGAGGTCAGAGTTCACAGATGACAGTTGGATCAGATTATAGTTGAAATGTCTCACTATTCTCCAACAAGATTAAGATCAAACAAATGATCCAATAGGAGTTAATGAGATCAATAAAATCACTGTGGACCAGTGGAAAAGCTTCATCACCATGAGATTCACCATAGTGTTGAGTCTATGTCTCTAAACAAACAGGCACTGGCCTGATATATTAAAACACGAGCAGATGTCTCCTTTTCACACTATTTCCTTCATCATTTCCTCCACAGGTTGATTGACGACCTATCATATGAAGATGTGAAGAAATGCTACAGGGGTTCGGTGAGTAGCAGGTTTCCTCTCTAATGTATTATAGATCATGTCTGTACCTTATTGATTTTGCATCTTGCCTAACAAAGATAAGCCAATTACAGCTGAGTTGGATGCAGGCCAAGTCAATTGTCGATTTCCTATAAGAGTTAAATGATACACTTTATATTGGTTGACCTTTGTACTGCATATGTACTGCACATTCTGGATTGAAGTTCCTTTGACCTTTTCATGAACAATTCATCTGCACTGAGTGATTTTAAGACCTGTGTGGCAGTGAACCCTGTCATTGTTTGCCTTTAGGAGTGGTCCTTTGAGGAGTTTCCTAGTGTTGAGGGTGACTGAGGGTGACCGAGGCTAAGATACAATTTAAACGAGGCATTGTGATCCTGAAATACAAACATGTATTAGATCTGTCTATAGACTTAGACAGATCAAGGTTTGATAGTAGCCTTGAGACTCTATGAAGTATCCCACCTCACTAATCCAGCCCCAACAACTGATTATCTCCAGCCATTCAGATGTAGTACCAGTGATTTGATTGTGTTCTTCAGGCTCAGAACTCAACGGTTATTCAATAGGTGAGGAGGTTATCCATTAACTCAAACACACTCTCTTTTGGCGAGATCAGCAGGCCATCAGGCCAGATTAAAGGAACTGTACCGTAGCTGAGATTATTATCTCCATGTCTCCCGAAGGGGAATATTAAGTAGAGCTGCTGAGCCCCACAGTCACACCAGCTGGCTGCAGATATTAACAGGGGTGACAGTTCTGACTGTCTCATGTGCTTGGTGAGAGAGGAGGGAGGGAGGGGGTGGTGCCTGTGGGCAGCAAGCTGTTATTAAGACAAGGATAGGAGGGTAAGGAGGCGGCAGTATGGGTTGGGCTGGCATGGGGTGAGCATAGGGGGGAGTCACTGTGCACTGTCGTGTTGAAACAGCAAGAGCGAGAGAGGCAGCAAGAGAGAGGCAGGAAGGGAGGACTCAGGGTGTCTGTGTCTGTGGCTGAGAAGGGCAGTGTGTGAGAGTGTGTGTGGTCGGGTTTCAGACCAGTGTTGTAGGTGAGGGAAAGGGCTCAGTGATGGTCTGAGGTGCACACTGTCGGACCGGAGTGGTGTGTGTGTGTGTCTGTCTAACGGAGAACTGCCCCCTCAAACCTACACAAAGGACACCGGTTGACATCTGACTAGTTGGAGGACAGTCTGTGTCTTGCAGTGGGGTCCGCCACGCCGTCGATGTGTGTGTGTGTGTGTGCGGCTGTGTGCGCGGCTCCAGCATGCTGAGTCTGGTGCAGCAGAGCTCTCGTCCTCTGAGAGAGAGGGCGGCCGCCGGTTTGCCGGTGCCGGTGGGAGGGAGGCCAGCCAAGGAACTGCTCATGACTCTGCCCTGTCCCTCTGCTCAGACTGTCAGCAAGTACAACTCGCAGTACCACAAACTCTTCCAGTGCGTTCCGAAGGACGAGATCCTAATGAAAGGTACTGTCAACAACAATGCTACATGCTAACATATGTTGTAGTATCTCTGTATGATGTATGTTTATTTAGGTTAACATGTGACTAGTGCTAGCTACAGTCACATGCTAGTGACTGTAGCATGTCTGTAGCTTACTGTCTATATGCTGTGCATTGACTTCAGGCTATCGCCCTATTAGCTCCATATGCTGTGTTTATGTACCGTTGGCTAACTTGCTAGCTATGGTAGCATCTATTTTTTTCCCATGGCAAAAATGAAAACAAAAAAGAAACACACTTAACACCTGTTGTATGTCAAATATTGTGAGCTACAGATGGAAAATAAATACATGTGACTCTGGATGACATAATGATGTTTGTTTCCAACATTAGGGCTGTTTTCCTAAAGAAGTTAAATCCACTTTGTGTTTTGTTCCCTTACCATGATACTACGAGTATTGCACTACTGGTATTGTCCCAGCCCTAATTCTATTATTGGTAGAAGTACTTTCACTGTCAAATGTTGTTGTCTGTAATATGTATATCGTTTCTTATGTTTCTGTCCCCACATAGTGTATGAGTTTGTCTTTTTTGTTTTTGGAACTCTATTGGCTACTCAGTGTGTTTGAAACCATCTTTCTGAGTTTCTGGTAAGGATTTCTGGTAATGGTTTCTGGTAAGGATTTCTGGTAATGGTTTCTGGTAATGGTTTCTGGTAAGGATTTCTGGTAAGGATTTCTGGTAATGGTTTCTGGGAAGGATTTCTGGTAATGGTTTCTGGGAAGGATTTCTGGTAATGGTTTCTGGTAAGGATTTCTGGTAATGGTTTCTGGTAAGGATTTCTGGTAATTGTTTCTGGTAAGGGTAACCAGTCCTCAGGCCCTGAACAGGAAGTTGTATGGTTTGAGGTCAGGTTATGCATATTAGGTCAGGGTTGGGTTTCCTTAAAGCATCGTTCCACTAAGATCAACTTTCGTCCATTTAGATTCAATGGAATTAAGATGATCGTAGTGCTAAAATGCTTTAGTGAGACACAGCCCTGTTCTATTTGAGACTATGGGTAAAGTGATGATGGTACATAGTCTTCATCTGTTTAACGGAGATGTACCAGTTACTTTATTCAATGCCTATGAACCTATTTTAGAAGCATCTATAGGCCAAGTCAAAGATACATGAGCTATAATTATATATAATATATGCTGTTTAGCAAAGCCACTTAGTCATGTGTGCATACATTTTTAGTGAGAATCAACAAACAGTGTTAGCAATGTGCTTGTCTTGAGTTAGCAGCTATTTTGAACCTGTTTATGTCTCCTCTCCCTCAGTATACTCCTGCGCTCTGCTCCGAGACATCCTGCTGCAAGGCCGTCTTTATATCTCCAGGAACTGGCTGTGTTTCTATGCCAACCTCTTTGGCAAGGACATCAAGGTAAGTCAAGGCCTGGCAGATAATAGACAGATCGTCAATAATTAATAATATATAACACTTTTATCTGAGTTCATACATCTTAGAATGTGTGACCCCAGCTGGAACAAACCCACAACCCTGACATTGCTAGCACCACACTAATACCAGCTGAGCCACACAGGACCGCAGGACCCTCGATATCTAGATGGACAGACAGAGAGAAGTAGACAGGACCGCAGGACCCTTGATATCTAGATGGACAGACAGAGAGAAGAGAAGTAGACAGGACTGCGATATCTAGATGGACAGACATAGAGAAGTAGACAGGACCACAGGACCCTCGATATCTAGATTGACAGACAGAGAGAAGTAGACAGGACCGCAGGACGACGATATCTAGATGGACAGACATAGAGAAGTAGACAGGACCACAGGACCCTCGATATCTAGATTGACAGACATAGAGAAGTAGACAGGACCACAGGACCCTCGATATCTAGATGGACAGACATAGAGAAGTAGACAGGACCACAGGACCCTCGATATCTAGATGGACAGACATCGAGAAGTAGACAGGACCACAGGACCCTCGATATCTAGATGGACAGACAGAGAGAAGTAGACAGGACCGCAGGACCCTCGATATCTAGATGGACGTACAGAGAGAAGTAGACAGGACTGTGATATCTAGATGGACAGACAGAGAGAAGTAGACAGGACCGCAGGACCCTTGATATCTAGATGGACGGACAGAGAGAAGTAGTCCAAGTCCAACTATGTCACTACTCACCTTCAACCGTGCCCACTTCCAATTAGAACAATGTGCTGGGAGCTGTTAGTCAGGCAGCTGATAGAGCTGTTAGTCAGGCAACTGATGGAGCTGTTAGCCAGGCAGCTGATAGAGCTGTTAGTCAGGCAGCTGATAGAGCTGTTAGTCAGGCAGCTGATAGAGCTGTTAGTCAGGCAGCTGATAGAGCTGTTAGTCAGGCAACTGATAGAGCTGCTAGTCAGGCAGCTGATAGAGCTGTTAGTCAGGCAGCTGATAGAGCTGTTAGTCAGGCAGCTGATAGAGCTGTTAGTCAGGCAGCTGATAGAGCTGTTAGTCAGGCAGCTGATAGAGCTGTTAGTCAGGCAGCTGATAGAGCTGTTAGTCAGGCAGCTGATAGAGCTGTTAGTCAGGCAACTGATAGAGCTGTTAGTCAGGCAGCTGATAGAGCTGTTAGTCAGGCAGCTGATGGAGCTGTTAGTCAGGCAGCTGATAGAGCTGTTAGTCAGGCAGCTGATAGAGCTGTTAGTCAGGCAACTGATGGAGCTGTTAGTCAGGCAGCTGATAGAGCTGTTAGTCAGGCAGCTGATAGAGCTGTTAGCCAGGCAGCTGATAGAGCTGTTAGTCAGGCAGCTGATAGAGCTGTTAGTCAGGCAACTGATGGAGCTGTTAGCCAGGCAGCTGATAGAGCTGTTAGTCAGGCAACTGATGGAGCTGTTAGCCAGGCAGCTGATAGAGCTGTTAGTCAGGCAACTGATGGAGCTGTTAGCCAGGCAGCCGACGGAGCTGTTAGTCAGGCAGCTGATAGAGCTGTTAGTCAGGCAACTGATGGAGCTGTTAGCCAGGCAGCCGACGGAGCTGTTAGTCAGGCAACTGATGGAGCTGTTAGCCAGGCAGCCGACGGAGCTGTTAGTCAGGCAGCTGATAGAGCTGTTAGTCAGGCAGCTGATAGAGCTGTTAGTCAGGCAGCTGATAGAGCTGTTAGTCAGGCAGCTGATAGAGCTGTTAGTCAGGCAGCCGACGGAGCTGTTAGTCAGGCAACTGATGGAGCTGTTAGCCAGGCAGCCGACGGAGCTGTTAGTCAGGCAGCTGATAGAGCTGTTAGTCAGGCAGCTGATAGAGCTGTTAGTCAGGCAGCTGATAGAGCTGTTAGTCAGGCAGCTGATAGAGCTGTTAGTCAGGCAGCTGATAGAGCTGTTAGTCAGGCAGCTGATAGAGCTGTTAGTCAGGCAGCTGATAGAGCTGTTAGTCAGGCAGCTGATAGAGCTGTTAGTCAGGCAGCTGATAGAGCTGTTAGTCAGGCAGCCGACGGAGCTGTTAGTCAGGCAGCTGATAGAGCTGTTAGTCAGGCAGCTGATAGAGCTGTTAGTCAGGCAGCTGATGGAGCTGTTAGCCAGGCAGCCGACGGAGCTGTTATTCAGGCAGCTGATAGAGCTGTTATTCAGGCAGCTGATAGAGCTGTTATTCAGGCAGCTGATAGAGCTGTTAGTCAGGCAGCTGATAGAGATGTTAGTCAGGCAGCTGATAGAGCTGTTAGCCAGGCAGCTGATAGAGCTGTTAGTCAGGCAGCTGATAGAGCTGTTAGTCAGGCAGCTGATAGAGCTGTTAGTCAGGCAGCTGATAGAGCTGTTAGTCAGGCAGCTGATAGAGCTGTTAGCCAGGCAGCTGATAGAGCTGTTATTCAGGCAGCTGATAGAGCTGTTAGTCAGGCAGCTGATAGAGCTGTTAGTCAGGCAGCTGATAGAGCTGTTAGTCAGGCAGCTGATAGAGCTGTTATTCAGGCAGCTGATAGAGCTGTTAGTCAGGCAGCTGATGGAGCTGTTAGTCAGGCAGCCGACGGAGCTGTTAGTCAGGCAGCTGACGGAGAGGCAGCCGATGGGCTTGATTTGCTCATGGAGAATCAAATCAAAGTGTGTGTGTGTGTGTGTGCTTACGCATGCACACGCACGCACACACACACACACTTTGATTTGATTCTCCATGAGCAAATCAAGCCCATCGGCTGCCTCTCCGTCAGCTGCCTGACTAACAGCTCCGTGTGTGTGCAGGTTTTCAGGGAATTTATGTCAATCATGAAGCTCATCTGTAGTGCAGGAAAATTCTCAGCAACAAAAGAGTGATCAAATTAAGACCTGGCACCTGTCTCTCCTGCCTCTGGCCTCTGCAATAAGCTGGTTAGTCAGAGTGCATTCCCAGCATTCTATCTGCAACTAGACACATATCCTCCTTATTCTGCCCCTTCTCTCCAGCATCAGGGGCTTTCCCCTCCTTTATTCTGCCCCTTCTCTCCAGCATCAGGGGCTCTCCCCTCCTTTATTCTGCCCCTTCTCTCCAGCATCAGGGGCTTTCCCCTCCTTTATTCTGCCACTTCTCTCCAGCATCAGGGGCTTTACCCTACTTTATTCTGCCCCTTCTCTCCAGCATCAGGGGCTTTCCCCTCCTTTATTCTGCCCCTTCTCTCCTCCAACCAACTGTAATCCAACCCCGCTCTCTCTCTCTCTCCCTCTTTCTCTCTGGCATTCCCCCATCCGTGTCTCCTTCTGTTTAACTTTAAAACCATTTTGTCCCGAACCTGCCTCTCCAGTTAGTCCCCCGTGTCTGGTCCAGTTAGTCCCCCGTGTCTGGTCCAGTTAGTCCCCCGTGTCTGGTCCAGTATGTCCCCCCGTGTCTGGTCCAGTATGTCCCCCGTGTCTGGTCCAGTATGTCCCCCGTGTCTGGTCCAGTATGTCCCCCGTGTCTGGTCCAGTTAGTCCCCCGTGTCTGGTCCAGTTAGTCCCCCGTGTCTGGTCCAGTTAGTCCCCCGTGTCTGGTACAGTATGCCCCCCCATGTCTGGTACAGTATGCCCCCCCGTGTCTGGTCCAGTAAGTCCCCCCCTGTGTCTGGTCCAGTTAGTCCCCCCGTGTCTGGTACAGTAAGCCCCCCCGTGTCTCGTCCAGCATGCCCCCCTGTGTCTGGTACAGTAAGTCCCCCCGTGTCTGGTCCAGCATGCTCCCCTGTGTCTGCTCCAGTTAGTCCCCCGTGTCTGCTCCAGTTAGTCCCCCGTGTCTGGTACAGTATGTCGCCCCGTGTCTGGTCCAGCATGCCCCCCTGTGGCTGGTACAGTAAGTCCCCCCGTGTCTGGTCCAGCATGCCCCCCTGTGGCTGGTCCAGTAAGTCTCCCCCGTGTCTGGTCCAGTTAGTCCCCCCGTGTCTGGTCCAGTTAGTCCCCCCGTGTCTGGTCCAGTTAGTCCCCCCGTGTCTGGTACAGTTAGTCCCCCCGTGTCTGGTACAATAAGTCCCCCCGTGTCTGGTCCAGCATGCTCCCCTGTGTCTGCTCCAGTTAGTCCCCTGTGTCTGCTCCAGTTAGTCCCCCGTGTCTGGTCCAGTATGTCCCCCGTGTCTGGTACAGTTAGTCCCCCCGTGTCTGGTACAGTATGTCCCCCCCGTGTCTGGTCCAGCATGCCCCCCTGTGGCTGGTACAGTATGCCCCCCTGTGGCTGGTACAGTAAGTCCCCCCGTGTCTGGTCCAGCATGCCCCCTGTGTCTGGTACAGTTAGACCCCCTCTCTGGTACAGTATGTCCCCTGTGTCTGGTCCAGTATGTCCCCCCGTGTCTGATCAAGTATGTCCCCTGTGTCTGGTACAGTTATACCCCCTCTCTACAAGGTATAATATTGTGTCCTCTTTTTTCCCACCTCTTTCCCCCATCATAGGTTGCTATCCCCGTGGTCTCTGTGAGGCTGGTAAAGAAGCACAAAACAGCAGGTCTGGTGCCCAACGGCCTAGCCATCACCACAGATACCAGTCAGAAGGTGAGCGTTAGCCTCTTAGCACCTCTGGGCACAGTGAATGGAAACATGACTAACTGGCATTAGTGCTGCACCACGTTCTTTCCACCAAGCACAGGTAGATGGAAAATAAACAACACCTCATGCAAACATGCTAAGCTAGTGCAAGTCAGCGCATGGTTCGGTAACACTGAAAGGGTGTCAAGGTCACAGTCTATTTTGGTAGTGTCCCTTCTTGGTTCCCTTTCCAGTGTGTGGGAGATAGAATGGTTCACCTGCCTGCTCCTTTACATTGGAGCAGGTTTCTTATTACTCTGTAATCTTAATGTGTTGTGGAATCTGTTGTATATGTATTGTAATGTTTTATAATTGTATAACTGCCTTAATTTTGCTGGAACCCAGGAAGAGTAGCAGCAAATGGGGATCCATAATAAATACAAATCTTTGATTTCTGATATTTTATGACTGTCTATTGTCTGGTAAGTGATTTAAGGATTCCTACTCTCTCATTGAAAATGAATTATGAAAGAGTGGTGTTTTCAGTAGAGGTACAGTACAGCCACCATGTAAGAGGAATGGAGTATCACTATTGAAATATCCTCTGTCAGTGTACTAGATTAAGCCTTCATCTGTCAAATATAATCCGTGGTAGATTGAGTTACTGTTCACAATATCTATTTAGAGAAAATTGCATTCCTGGTAATGAGTTGATGTCCTAATGGATCTTATAAATGTTCCTGACATCGGGTTTTATGAGTACATGATGAAATGCTTAATACGTGTTTACATGTGTGCATGCATGAGTGTGAGCGTACGTGAGTGTGTATGCTTTCATTCACATTTGAATTGGCTAATGCTCTTTCTCTCCCTTGCTCTCTCCCTCGCTCTCCCTCTCTCTCCCCCTGTCCGTCTGTCCTGCAGTATGTCTTTGTGTCTCTGCTGTCCAGGGACAGTGTGTATGATGTGCTCCGGAGGATCTGCACACACCTTCAGGTCAGAGAACACACTCACCCACACACACACCTTCAGGTCAGAGAACACACTCACCCACACACACACCTTCAGGTCAGAGAACACACTCACCCACACACACACCTTCAGGTCAGAGAACACACTCACCCACACACACACCTTCAGGTCAGAGAACACACACACGCACTCACCCACACACACACACAACCACACACACACATCCAGGTCAGAGAACACACACACTCATCCACACACACACAACCACACACACTGGCTACCACTACACACACATCCAGGTCAGAGAACACACACACTCACTCACCCACACACACAACCACACACACTGGCTACCACTACACACACACACATCCAGGTCAGAGAACACACACACACACACTCACCCACACACACAACTACACACACTGGCTACCACTACACACACAAACATCGAGGTCAGAGAACACACACACTCACCCACACACACACACACACAACCACACACACTGGCTACCACTACACACACAAACATCGAGGTCAGAGAACACACACACACACACACTCACAAACACACACACATCCAGGTCAGAGAACTTACACACTCATCCACACACGCACACACACACTCACCCACACACAACCACACACACTGGCTACCACTACACACACACACATCCAGGTCAGAGAACACACACACTCATCCACACACACACAACCACACACACTGGCTACCACTACACACACACACATCCAGGTCAGAGAACACACACACACTCACACACACACACACACTCACACACACACACACACACACACACACACACACACACACACACTCACCCACACACACATCCAGGTCAGAGAACACACACACACTCACACACACACACACACACACACACACACACACACACACACACACACACACACACACACACACACACACATCTACCACTGAACCAGCTCACTCCCACATCATCAGGTCTATAAGCCTTAAAAGTGTACAGACTGTAAAATAGTGTACTGAATATTTCCCATATCTCATCGTTCCCTCTCCAGGTCAATGGGAAGAGTCTGAGCTTGAAACACTACATGGAGGTTCCCCATACCTTATCTCTGGTAAGTGAGCTTAGAACTCTGGCCCCTCACTCCAGACTGATCCATGTCTCTTATTGGTTAGAATATTGACCAACTCCAGACTGATCCATGTCTCTTATTGGTTAGAGCATTGACCAACTCCAGACTGATCATTGTCTCTTATTGGTTAGAATATTGGTCAACTCCAGACTGATCCCTGTCTCTTATTGGTTAGAATATTGACCAACCATAATGTACAACATTATTATTTTGAATAGTACTGACGTCAAATGGGAGAACCAAGGACACGGGTGGTTCCTAATGTTGTAAGAATCTCGCTAATGTTTACAGAACAACTGGTTCTGCGAGATTAGGATCAGGATTTCCAATTGTAACAGTAAGCATCTGTAACAAAATGGATGACTGCAGTATAGATGTTATTATGAGTACATGTTGCATGAATTGCTAAGGCATAATAATATGAAAGTGTGTATTGTTATTTTAGATGTAGATGTACCTGTCTATTAATGCTATGCATTATATCATTGTATGTAGTTCTATCCTTCAGCTGTAATTGTCTAACAATGTTATGTATTATGTCAACGGGGAGCAACTGCGTCCCTTCATGAGGAATTCAGATTTTATGTGGCCCCCACCCACATCAAAGTTGCCCATCCCTGATCTGCTTGATTTCTGGATTTAGTCAATGTATTATTTAATGTCTTAGTTAAGGTCTTAGTTAACGTCTTAGTTTAACGTCTTAGTTAATGGCTTGTGATGAATAACGCAGGAACTACAGTATTTCAAAAGATAACGATATTTTCAGAATCTCCATTATTGGGGTAACGTCTGTGTCATAACCTATAAGACATGTTTGGGGTAATGCCTGTGTCATAAGCTATAAGACATGTTTGGGGTAATGCCTGTGTCATAACCTATAAGACATGTTTGAGGTAACGCCTGTGTCATAACCTATAAGACATATTTGGGGTAAGGTCTGTGTCATAACCTATAAGACATATTTGGGGTAAGGTCTGTGTCATAACCTATAAGACATGTTTGAGGTAACGCCTGTGTCATAACCTATGACATGTTTGGTGTAACATCTGTGTCATAACCTATAAGACATGTTTGGGGTAACGTCTGTCTCATAAGCTATAAGACATGTTTGGTGTAACGTCTGTGTCATAACCTATAAGACATGTTTGGGGTAACGTCTGTCTCATAAGCTATAAGACATGTTTGGGGTAACGTCTGTCTCATAAGCTATAAGACATTCTGTTTTTCCTTGTGTTGCTGCTCCTCCACTAAACACAGAACCATTAGCAGTGCTGGGCTTTGTGTCAAATTGATTCTCTACTGAAATAACATCTATTAGCCTGTGGTTAAGATAAGAAGTCTGTTGTGGTTAACAAGGAAATGTCTGGTCTGTATATCAAGCTTACTTACAAGCTATAAAGCTGTACCATCTACAATCTGAGTCTGTAATTGCAGTCATTCGAATGCAGCTGTTACATTGAAAATAACCAAAACCAAAACAGAAAGGATGTGTGTGTGTCCTACTGCTGTGTTCCACCTGCTGTCCTACTGCTGTGTTCCACCCGCTGTCCTACTGCTGTGTTCCACCCGCTGTCCTACTGCTGTGCCCTACTGCTACCCTATTATAGTCTAAAAAGGATTCATCATAATCATAATAAATAATGAATGTTTTTCTAAAGTGTATGTACTGTATTTGTTATGAATCAATATCCGTATGTAACCTTGTCTCTAGATATGTAAGAGTAGGCTGACCCAAGTCTGCCATGGCCATGCCCCTCTGTGACCTTCAACAATGACCTTATCAATGACTTCCTGGGAAAAAATGGAAGTAATCAATATTTGGTCCATTGTCATCTGACTCTTACTCTGTCTCAATGACTATTCTCCTGAGTGGGCCCACACGATGCAGCCATCTTGTATGACAGTTGACCTTCGTAACATCTGAATGTAATGGGTGTAATGGGTATTAATAATGTCTAATTCATATGTCATAGGTTGATTATGGATGGATGGATATAGGTATGTTCAGTACTAGTCAAAAGCTTTAGAACGCCTACTCATTCAAGGGTTTTTCTTTATTTTTACTATTTTCTACATTGTAGAATAATAGTAAAGACATCAAACTATGAAATAACACATGGAATCATGTAGTAACCAAAAAAGTGTTAAATAAATGAAAAATATGTTTTATATTTGAGATTCTTCAAAGTAGCCACCCTATGCCTTGATGACAGCTTTGCACACTTTTGGCATTCTCTCACCCAGCTTCATGAGGTAGTCACCTGGAATGTATTTCAAATAACAGGTGTGCCTTGCTAAAAGTTCATTTGTGGAATTTCTTTCCTTCTTAATGCGTTGACTCAACTGATGAGCCAATCAGTTGAGTTGTGAGAAGGTAGGGGTGGTATACAGAAGATCAAGTCCATATTCTGGCAAGAACATCTCAAATAATCAGAGAGGAAGACAGTCCATCATTACTTTAAGACATGAAGGTCAGTCAATCTGGAAAATTTCAAGAACTTTGAATGTTTCTTCAAGTGCAGTCGCAAAAACCATCAAGCGCTATGATGAAACTGGCTCTCATGAGGACCGCCACAGGAAAGGAAGACCCAGAGTTACCTCTGCTGCAGAGGATAAGTTCATTAATTACCAGCCTCAGAAATCAGCAATTAACTGCACCTCAGATTGCACCTCACAGAGTTCAAGTAGCAGACGCATCTCAACATCAGCTGTTCAGAGGTGACTGTGTCAATCAGGCCTTCATGGTCAAATTGCTGCAAAGAAACCACTACTAAAGGACACCAATAAGAAGAAGAGACTTGCTTGGGCCAAGAAACATGAGCAATTGACATTAGACCGGTGGAAATCTGTCATTTGGTCTGATGAGTCCAAATTTGCGATTTTTGGTTCCAACCGCCGTGTCTTTGTGAGACGCCGGTGAACGGAGGTGTGATGGTGCTTTGCTGGTGACACTGGTGAGTTATTTAGAATTCAAAGCACACTTAGCCATGCTGGTTATCACAGCATTCTGCAATGATACGCCATCCCATCTGGTTTGCGCTTAGGGGGAATGTCATTTGTTTTTCAACAGGACAATATCCTGACACACCTCCAGGCTGAACAAGAGCTATTTGACCAAGAAAAAGAGCGATGGAGTGCTGCATCAGATGACCTCGCCTCTACAATCACCCGACTTCAACACAATTGAGATGGTTTGGGATGAGTTGGACCGCAGATTGAAGGAAAAGCAGCCAACAAGTGCTTAGCATATGTGGGAACTCCCTCAAGACTGTTGGAAAAGCATTCCAGGTGACTACCTCATGAAGCTGGTTGAGAGAATGCAAAGCTGCCATTAAGGCAAAGGGTGACTACTTTGACGAATCTAAAATATATTTGGATTTTTTTAAAGCATTTTATTTTGTTGCTACATGTGCATTTGATAGTTTTGATGTCTTCACTATTATTCTAAAATGTAGAAAATAATAAAAATAAATAAATAAAATAAAAAACCTTGAATGACCAGGTGTGTCCAAACTTTTGACTGTTACTGTAGATAAACTGTATAGCATTGAGAGAGTGGAACACTTTCTTTCCTGAAGATTTGGTCCATTCAGATCAATAATGCCTCGCACATCTCTGATTCAGAGGGGTTGGATTAAATGTGGAGGACACATTTCAGTTGAGTGGATTCAGTTGGACAACTGACTAGGTATCCTCCTTTCCTTTCTATACCTCCAGGATGAGTTCCCGGTGGTGGATGAGTTCCCGGGGGCGGATGAGTATCCTCCGGTGCTGAAGTGGAGGAGAAAACCCTCTGTGGTGTCCGTGTCCTCGTCCCTCCCTGACCTCCTGGGTAGCTCCACCGGTAGTCTGACTGCGGTGGACTCCTCCTTCCAGCCAGACCAGCCTCTGGAAGGTGAGAAGGGAGGACAACCTGGACCAACATTGGTTTATGCTGTATTATAGCCAACTCTTGTTTGGCATGAGAATGACCGTAGGGGTTTGGTAAGACGACAAAAGCAGATCTGGGACCAGGCTAGGGACAACCTCTTTTTCGTGTATTTAATTTCACAAAGGATGACAAACTGACAGATACAATGTCGAACACAGCATTTCTCATGAATTGCATAATATCATAATAGCCATGTCTATTGAGGCTATGCCACATGAGGTGAGCGCTGCGTTTTTTCTGGTGCATTAAGAGATTGGAGGTGTTCAGCTTTGTCCACTGCTGGCCGGAGTTATCCATTGATGTTAGCTGGTGGGGGCTGAGCCATCACATGTTTGCGGAATGTTCAAATCCCTGATTATGTGTAGGAGGGGAACTGGGAAGGGATGTGTTTGGATGGGCACAACCCTCTGATTCAGTACAGGATTAAACACCAAATGGAGATTTTAGCATGTGGGGACTTGTTCTGCCCAACTACTGTGTCCTGCTACTGTAACCTACAACTGTACCCTACTACTGTATCCTACTACTGTGCCCTATTGAACCCTACTACTGTGCCCTACTGAACCCTACTACTGTGCCCTACTGAACCCTACTACTGTACCCTACTACTGTGCCCTATTGTACCCTACTACTGTACCTTACAAACTGTACCCTACTACTGTACCTTACAAACTGTACCCTACTGCTGTACCCTACAAACGGTGCCCTACTGCTGTACCCTACAAACTGTACCCTACTACTGTGCCCTACTAAACCCTACTACTGTGCCCTACTGAACCCATACACTGTGCCCTACTGAACCCTACTACTGTACCTTACAAACTGTACCCTACAAACTGTGCCCTACAAACTGTACCCTACTGCTGTACCCTACTGCTGTACCCTACAAACTGTACCCTACTGCTGTACCCTACTACTGTACCCTACTGCTGTACCCTACTGCTGTACCCTACTACTGTACCCTACTGCTGGCTACATTTAGATGATCTGAAAGAGACTTGGATAAACTGCCCAGTTATGTATACACTACATAACACTACTATTGTCTCATAATTGTGACGTCTGTATGCAGGCTTTACTATGACATAAATCACCTCCAAGTGATTTTAATTTGGGACATCTGTTCCAATGTATTCCCACGCATTATAGAGATTTATTATATAAACTAATTTAAGCAAGGTTTGAAATGATTATATTTTAGTCTAATATTATATCTGTTTGGTCTTCTTGGGGTCAATTTGCAGTCTACAAATGATTAGTCATTATGTTCCAGCCCCCTGACCATCCGCTGAAGAAGAAATGGTCCCGCGGCTAAATGTAGTTGATGATCCCTGATATAGGACAGTCTGCCTCTACCTCTCCTCTAGTGGACTGTTTAAGATGTGTTTACTATGTGGTTACTATGACGTAACTGTCTGGGGTTGCATAAGAGTTGGAAAACCTGAGTGTAATAAACACTTTGACCCACTTGCATACATACAATACTTTTGCACAGCCAGATGTGGTCAAATATATATTAGCTTCCTTGCACTTTACAATGAGGTGTAATGGAGCAGAATGTGGCACCTGCAACTTACCACAATATATTGATGGCATCTGTAAGCAACAATACACTATCTACTATGTAGTCTATTAGATGGCTATATTAATGTGTGTGTGTGCGTGTGTTGTAGACCGGGGCTTAGAGACAGAGAAGATCCTACTAACAGAGCCTGTTCCAGAGCTGGGCCCGATGGAATATCAGCTTCTCAAGTTCTTCATCATACTGTAACTATTTCCATGCCCCACAACTGGCTTCGAACACCTTGTGTTGTTGAATAAATATACATTCATTGGCAGCATTATGCTCAACATTTTTTTGCCCGATTTTTATCTGTGAAATCAAATCTGAACAAGGCCTAATTTAATATTATAAAATGGATATGATCACATAAAAAAATCCAGTTATACCTCCACCTAGTGTAAACACACACTTGGTACATCCAATAAACCTTATTGTCCATTACTTCAGAATCATCCTCCTCATCCTGTCTTCCTGTTACCTGGCCTTCCGTGTCTGCAGCCTGGAGCACCAGCTGTCCTTCCTCAACAACCCAACACGCCCCCCCCGAGAGAGGTGAGATGGGGCCAGACTTAACTTTAGCCAAGTGTGTGTGTAACTTTTGATTTAACTGTTTTGTCATTCTGTTTCATACTACTGCTAATAATAATAGTAATAATAATAATGATAAACTGTTAAGTTTATTAAATTAGGATTCCACCCTCAGAAAATCCTGTTCATAACTGTTATTCAAATGTCACATTTTTGGAGGGAAAGCTATTTTACTGACAATTCTATTGTCTGGTCTCTTCCTCCTAGGTAAGTGCTGCTCTGCACTGTGATCCAATACCACTTGACCGTCTCCCTTTACGGACACATTCCTCTCTGTGACCACCTCCAGACTATGCAAACAGACTATTTATTTTTCAGGATTTTACTTCACTGTAGACTAGAAGAGGGCAAACCCCCAACTCCACCATTTTGTTGTAGGTCAAAGACAATGGCAGGTGAAAGACAATGGGCAGGCCAATTGAAGAGCCAGAAAACTACACTCAAACCAATTGTGGATGGACTGAAAAGCCCGGGATTGGTGGAAATGGTTGGGAGTCAGGACTGGGAAGGACTCTGATTGGTGGAGGGATTGGTCTGAATGGTTTTTATTGAAGATTTCTGGACATGTTCACCAACATTAGAGTCAACTGTGTTTTTTCCCTCCTGTCAACTTAACCAGGAATGAACTACAGGACTTCAGAGAAAAGTGTGTGTGTGTGTTACTTTCAAGGAAAGGATTTGGATGCATTAACACACTGACAGTGGAAGAAGCCAATATCGTTGGCTTTACAGATTTTTTTTTTAAATGAACTTATGAGGATCAGTCTACTATTTCAAATGTTCATCATCATCAATGAAGTCTAACTATGTTGCCATTCTAACAGCTTATTCCTGTAAACAGTGCAATACATTATGCAAAGTATCCAGCCTAGACTCACTTTTAAAATGTTGAAATATTGTCCTTTAACTCTGTTTGTGGTATCATGACACCCAGGTTATGTTTACCAAAATGGGTAGGATGGTACTCTTTCATGTCTGAAAAATAATTTGGTATAACATCTTGTCTTTTGTTTTAATTNTTTATTAAATTAGGATTCCACCCTCAGAAAATCCTGTTCATAACTGTTATTCAAATGTCACATTTTTGGAGGGAAAGCTATTTTACTGACAATTCTATTGTCTGGTCTCTTCCTCCTAGGTAAGTGCTGCTCTGCACTGTGATCCAATACCACTTGACCGTCTCCCTTTACGGACACATTCCTCTCTGTGACCACCTCCAGACTATGCAAACAGACTATTTATTTTTCAGGATTTTACTTCACTGTAGACTAGAAGAGGGCAACCCCCAACTCCACCATTTTGTTGTAGGTCAAAGACAATGGCAGGTGAAAGACAATGGGCAGGCCAATTGAAGAGCCAGAAAACTACACTCAAACCAATTGTGGATGGACTGAAAAGCCCGGGATTGGTGGAAATGGTTGGGAGTCAGGACTGGGAAGGACTCTGATTGGTGGAGGGATTGGTCTGAATGGTTTTTTATTGAAGATTTCTGGACATGTTCACCAACATTAGAGTCAACTGTGTTTTTTCCCTCCTGTCAACTTAACCAGGAATGAACTACAGGACTTCAGAGAAAAGTGTGTGTGTGTGTTACTTTCAAGGAAAGGATTTGGATGCATTAACACACTGACAGTGGAAGAAGCCAATATCGTTGGCTTTACAGATTTTTTTTTTTTAAATGAACTTATGAGGATCAGTCTACTATTTCAAATGTTCATCATCATCAATGAAGTCTAACTATGTTGCCATTCTAACAGGCATGTTATTCCTGGTAAACAGTGCAATACAATTATGCAAAGTATCCAGCCTAGACTCACTTTTTAAATGTTGAAATATTGTCCTTTAACTCTGTTTGTGTTATCATGACACCACAGGTATATGTTTACCAAAATGGGTAGGATGGTACTCTTTCATGTCCAAAAAATATTGTTTGGTATAACATCTTGTCTTTTGTTTTAATTTGTATAAATGCCAGTTGTCAGCTTTGTATTGTAAGCTACCTTTAGCCAGACACAATGTGTCACAGTGAGTGATCAGTCTCCTATCTAAATACTGGACACAGTCGTCTGAATGAGTAAACAATGAAGACATTGACTGAAGTGAAAATAAGAAGAGTATGTTTTCTTTATTACACTAAACTTTAAAGTTAAATCTGCATTTCAGTCGGGAAGAAAACTAGCCAAAGATTTATAGTCCTTTTACTCAGAATGTCTGAACAGATGCATTAGGAACAAACACCCCACATTGACTATTACAGTAATATTGTTGAGGAAACAGAACTCCAGTATGTAGGGTATACTTTACTACTATAACCATTAGTATGTCTTATCTGGTGGGTTTTGGGTCTAAACACATCTGCAGCTATGTAATAGTGGTCACTGATCTTCAGTTAATGGTGAAAGAACAAACTGTCCCTGTAGACTCTGAGAACAGATGAACCCTGTACACCACTGAACAACCCATTACAAGACTAACACTGTACAACATAACTGTGAAGGTTACTAATAAACAGCCATTTGATCTTGAGATGGTGTCACCTGTCTTCACCGACGCATGTACCAAGAGGTACTTTATATGTCCACCTCTTTTAGGGGCCAGCAGCATTACCACCCTGCATCCCACTGCTGGCTTGCCTCTGAAGCTAAACAGGGTTGGTCCTGGTTGGTCCCTGGATGGGAGAACAGATGCTGCTGGAAGTGGTGTTGGAGGGCCAGTAGCAGGTTCTCTTTTCTCTGGTCTAAAAAAATGTCCCAATACCTCAGGGCAGTGATTGGGGACATTGCCCTGTGTACGGTGCAGTCTTTCGGATGGGATGTTAAACCGGTTTCCTGACTCTGGTCACTAAAGATTCCACAGCCCATATTGTAAGAATATGGGTGTTAACCCCAGTGTCCTGGCTAAATTCCCAATCTGACCTTCATACCATCATGGACACCTAATCATCTCCAGCTTCCAATTGGCTCATTCATCTCCCCTGTCATTTTCCCCAGGTCGTTGCTATTATCTGTGCATAGTCACTTTACCGTTACCTACACTTCCGTTCAAAGGTGTGGGGTCACTTAGAAACGTCCTTGTTTTTGAAAGAAAAGACCATTTTTGGGCCATTAACATAACACTGATCAGAAATACAGTGTAGACATTGTTAATGTTGTAAATGACTATTGTAGCTGGAAACGGCAGATTCGTTTTTAATGGAATATCTACGTAGGCGTACAGAGGCCCATTATCAGTAACCATCACTCCTGTGTTCCAATGGCATGTTGTGTTAGCTAATCCAAGTTTATAAATTTAAAAGGCTATTTGATCATTAGAAAACCCTTTTGCAATTATGTTAGCACAGTTGAAAATTGTTGTTCTGATTAAAGAAGCAAAAATCCTGGACTTCTTTAGACTCGTTGAGAATCTGGAGCATCAGCATTTGTGGGTTCGATTACAGGCTTAAAATGTCCAGAAACAAAGACCTTTCTTCTGAAACTCGTCAGTCTATTCTTGTTCTAATAAATGAAGGCTATTCCATGTGAGAAATTAGCAAGAAACTGAAGATCTCGTACAACGCTGTGTACTACTCCCTTCACAGAACAGCGCAAACTGGCCCTAACCAGAATAGAAAGAGGAGTGGGAGGCCCCAGTGCACAACTGAGCAAGAGGACAAGTAAATAGTTTGAGAAACAGACACCTCACAAGTCCTCAACTGGCAGCTTCATTAAATAGTACCCGCAAAACACCAGTCTCAATGTCAACAGTGAAGAGACGACTCCGTGATGCTGGCCTTCTAGGCAGAGTTGCAAAGAAAAAGCCATATCTCAGACTGGCCAATAAAAAGAAAAGATTAAGATGAGCAAAGAACACAAACACTGGACAGAGGAACTTTTGATGTTATTTTAATGGACAATTATTTATTTATTTTTTCAAAAACAAGAACATTTCTAAGTGACCCCAAACCTTTGAAAGGTAGTGTACATGTACAAATGACCTCGACTAACCTGTACCCCCGCACATTGACTCAGTACCTGTACCCCCTGTATGTAGTAGCATCATTATTGTTATTTTATTGTGTAATTTTTTTTAATTAGTTTATTATTTCGTATATATTTCCTTAACTCTACAGTCGTGGCCAAAAGTTTTGAGAATGACACAAATATTAATTTTCACAAAGTTAGTTTTATGATGGCAATTTGCATATACTCCAGAATGTTATGAAGAGTGATCAGATGAATTGCAATTAATTGCAAAGTCCCTCTTTGCCATGCAAATGAACTTAATCCCCCCAAAACAGTTCCACTGCATTTCAGCCCTGCCACAAAAGGAACAGCTGACATCATGTCAGTGATTCTCTCGTTAACACAGGTGTGAGTGTTGACAAGGCTGGAGATCACTCTGTCATGCTGATTGAGTTCGAATAACAGACTGGAAGCTTCAAAAGGAGGGTGGTGCTTGGAATCATTGTTCTTCCTCTGTCAACCATGGTTACCTGGAAGGAAACACGTGCTGTCATCATTGCTTTGCACAAAAGGGCTTCACAGGCAAGGATATTGCTGCCAGTAAGATTGCACCTAAATCAACCATTTATCGGATCATCAAGAACTTCAAGGAGAGCGGTTCAATTGTTGTGAAGAAGGCTTCATGGCGCCCAAGAAAGTTCAGCAAGCGCCAGGACCGTCTCCTAAAGTTGATTCAGCTGCGGGATCGGGGCACCACCAGTCCAAAGCTTGCTCAGGAATGGCAGCAGGCAGGTGTGAGTGCATCTGCATGCACAGTGAGGCGAAGACTTTTGGAGGATGGCCTGGTGTCCAGAAGGGCAGCAAAGAAGCCACTTCTCTCCAGGAAAAACATCAGGGACATACTGATATACTGCAAAAGGTACAGGGATTGGACTGCTGAGGACTGGGGTAAAGTAATTTTCTCTGATGAATCCCCCTTTCCGATTGTTTGGGGCATCCGGAAAAAAGCTTGTCCGGAGAAGACAAGGTGAGCGCTACCATCAGTCCTGTGTCATGCCAACAGTAAAGCATCCTGAGACCATTCATGTGTGGGGTTGCTTCTCAGCCAAGGGAGTGGGCTCACTCACAATTTTGCCTAAGAACACAGCCATCAATAAAGAATGGTACCAACACATTCTCCGAGAGCAACTTCTCCCAACCATCCAGGAACAGTTTGGTGATGAACAATGCCTTTTCCAGCATGATGGAGCACCTTGCCATAAGGCAAAAGTGATAACTAAGTGGCTCGGGGAACAAAACATACATTTTTTGGGTCCATGGCCAGGAAACTCCCCAGACCTTAATCCCATTGAGAACTTGTGGTCAATCTTCAAGAGGTGAGTGGACAAACAAAAACCCACAAATTCTGACAAACTCCATGCATTGATTATGCAATAATGGGCTGCCATCAGTCAGGATGTGACCCAGAAGTTAATTGACAGCATGCCAGGGTGGATTGCAGAGGTCTTGAAAAAGAAGGGTCAACACTGCAAATATTGGCATCAACTTCATGTAATTGTCAATAAAAGCCTTTGACACTTATGAAATGCTTGTAATTATACTTCAGTATTCCATAGTAACATCTGACAAAAATATCTAAAGACACTGAAGCAGCAAACTTTCTGAAAATGAATATGCACACACAACATTCTACAATACAATTGCATTATTTGACGTGTCAAATTAAAAGCTTATTTAACACGTCAAATAGTGTTATATGACATTGTATCTTTTTTGAAACGCAACGACCCAAACATTCAATGTGCCTCACCCTAATAATTTGGTCTATTTTCACCTCTTAATTTCGTCTACTGTTGTAGGTGAAATTAAGAGGTGAAAATAACTCTAACAAGTTAAATAACTCTAACTTGGTGGTGCACAAATAGTCTATAACCTGTTTTAGAGAAATGTCATCATTGAACATTGTAAGAGCTGTTATTGTCTGTTTATGTGCCCCCTTTAGTTATCCTATGTTTCTGACTTGTACAGGGAGAATACTGTAAGAACAGCCCATGTTCTGAGTTCTGTTGCTGTACATTTCTAAAGTGCTGAACAAATAGTTCTATGGACAACGTCTGTCGTCGCTGGCTCATTAATGTCTTAATCGAAATTACGGATTGCCTTTCATCAGCTTGTCGTCCCATTATGACATAATTTGTACATCTCGATTGTCAGTAGAAACCACATTTGTTTAAGCAAGTCAGCCATATCAGCTATGTTATTTTTTAAATGCAGTAAATGAGGCTGCATTAATGAACTGTTTCGCTGCCAGACAAGACTCTGCTGAATGCCAGGTTTTGCAGTGGTAAGGTGTTGTTGGGACTCTGCTGTTGGGACAGCTTTATGTCGGCCCTAACAGTTTGTGGGCACCGTTTGTCACCATTATAGTGCAATTAATGTATTGTTTAGTGTTGTGTTGTGTAGCGGCTTTGCTGGCATGCATCCCACTTTGTTTGTTTGCCCCACCAAGATTGACATGCTAAAATCACCACTGGTTATACTGTACCAATGGTGAGCAATAATTTTGTCTCAAGGGTCACATCGGGATTTCGAAATTCAGCAGAGTTATTTGAAAATGTCCATTATTATTTATACATACATTATATCAAGTTTTAGACGTTCAAACTGCAATTTCAAGCAAATATTACTACCGCGTTGCATCTAATTTGATTCAATGCAATTTCATCTTGGAAGTCTGCAACCATAGAAATACTTGGTATTTATGCCAATAATAAGCCATTGTCAACTTCCTATCTATGGTTATTTTGGTCACCGCTCACTGTCACACTATGTTGACATATTATTGATTTAGTACAGAAAAAAAATCTAAGCAACTGGGGCCATGTAAATAATTGTTAGATTACTCATTTGGAATCCACCTTTGGCACCTGTGTGTCCATAAAAGGCTGTGTGCAACCTGGCACACTTGAAAGTGCACTGCCCCTACACCTTTAGGCCCTTCACATGTTCCTAGCCTTCAACATAGAAATGTAACTACCATGGTCATTTGGAATGACCAGTCAATTAGCATTATGATTCATGTAGTCGTCATTCTACAGATTCCAAATTGGCCTACAAACGTAAATAAACAAAAATACAAAACACAGTGGTTTAAAAAGTGGATGACGACGCGCAAAATTGTATGAATAGACCCTCCCGCAGCTGAGAGGTTTACGGTATTATAATACATGCAACCTAGATCATTTAGTTTAGAATGGTTCGATCTTGAAATTATCCTATAAACATTATACTTTTAAACTAAAAGCCTATCTTCCCGTGTCTAATGTCACAACTATAGGAAACGTTTGGATCAATGTTGTTATATCTATAGGAAACGTTTGGATCCAGAAATGACTGTAGATTTATGCTGAAAATGAGCGCAAACTAAACCATAATGGTACAAAGCATTATCTGACTTGACGGTTGATGATTGAATGTGTCACTGTTTTCAATAAATATATTGTTTTAATGTATTTATTTATTAGGGACATATACAATTATTAAAACGTTTTAATTATATATATTACTAACATATGTAGGCTATTATTTGTATTATCTCAAATATATTATTAACTCTATCGCCAAAAACTCTTACAGCCTAAAAAACCTATCTACTAATATAAAGTCGTAACAGTTTTAGTTAAAAGCCCATCTTTTATTTAAGCAGACTTTAACACCTCTACACTACCAGGGGTCGGGAGGGAGAACCCGGAGGGGGCAGATAGGTCAGGTAGGTTCTACCCGTCCTATCTAACGCCTCCTGCGGCCTCCTCTCCTGCGACGACGTCGGGACACCCTGGCGCGGCGGCGCCTGCGGACAGGTCGGCTGGAGGATCTGCGTCTTCTGGGCATTGTGATTGATGGATAAACATTTTAGACAGGCGGTGGTCCCTTTTATAGGGCTGGAGGGGAGCTGGTGTGATGTCATTATGGGATAAATGATGATGCAATAAGTATTAAAGACAGTTTAAATTGAGAAAACATCTGAATTCTGTGACGTCATAGTAGCAGTGGCAGGATGATGTAATAATGATATTTTTATTTTGTCATTTTAAATAGTGATTTGTGTGTGAATGTTAAATGACGAGAGAAGCATTGATGCGAGTAACCAGTCTTGTTCAGTACATCACAATTACATCCGGGTATCTCAAGCACACCGGTAAAACACATGAGTTGCAGTAATGAACATTTACCAACAGATGGCAGCACTGTGCCATTTTACACCCATAACAATCAGTTTCTTTGGCCAACACAATGAACCATGGTAGAAATAATCAACCAGGTCTTTATTTCATGGTGATTTGGAATGTTGTAGGAGGAGATCCTACTGCAGCATAGAATGCTTAGCATATTATAATACAGATAGGCTATCAGTAAAACACATCTTCAGTTGATTATGCCAAAATAGAACAGAGGATTTAAGTCTATTTAATCATCCATTTCCTGCAGTCAAATAACCTAGTAGCCTCATGGGTGGATTGACATTAATATGATTCATCATTTCATAATTAATACCATTATTTTTAAAAAGCTGCCGAAAATCCGGTGTTTCTATGTCAAACGGTTTTGTTATATTTCAGTCTTCTCTGATGTATATAAAGCGTAATATTGGGATGCAAACTCAGAATGTAATACATGTCAACTCTATATCTGACATGGTACACGGTGTCTTCTGTATACACATCACGCCCATAACCATGTGTGCGAGGTGTATACGTTTGTTTCAAAGTAGTTTTAAGACTACCTAGAAACACTGTGTGACCCTGATTCAGCCCAATGCAGTAATTATTAATGACCTCTACTATTACCCTTGACATGTCAGCCATGTCATCCATTAGAAAGTCTGAAACTGCTGAATATGTTTATTACAACCAATCTCTAAACTACCGAGTAGGCGCTCTCATTAAATCTATTATCATGTGATTTCTCAGGAGTCAATTGAATCAGCTTCTTTCAGCTAAACTATTCAGAATGTCTGTGTAACTACTGCAACCAGCCTCTCAGAATCAGATTGTTGTGATGTCACTGAAACTGCATTGTGATTTAATGGCACCACAACTAGTTGCGCATAAAGCAAGTCATATTATGCTCATCAAATGCTGCTACTTTTTTTAATTTTATTTATTTCACCTTTATTTAACCAGGTAGGCTAGTTGAGAACACCTTTATTTAACCAGGTAGGCTAGTTGAGAACACCTTTATTTAACCAGGTAGGCTAGTTGAGAACACCTTTATTTAACCAGGTAGGCTAGTTGAGAACACCTTTATTTAACCAGGTAGGCTAGTTGAGAACACCTTTATTTAACCAGGTAGGCTAGTTGAGAACACCTTTATTTAACCAGGTAGGCTAGTTGAGAACACCTTTATTTAACCAGGTAGGCTAGTTGAGAACACCTTTATTTAACCAGGTAGGCTAGTTGAGAACACCTTTATTTAACCAGGTAGGCTAGTTGAGAACACCTTTATTTAACCAGGTAGGCTAGTTGAGAACACCTTTATTTAACCAGGTAGGCTAGTTGAGAACACCTTTATTTAACCAGGTAGGCTAGTTGAGAACACCTTTATTTAACCAGGTAGGCTAGTTGAGAACACCTTTATTTAACCAGGTAGGCTAGTTGAGAACACCTTTATTTAACCAGGTAGGCTAGTTGAGAACACCTTTATTTAACCAGGTAGGCTAGTTGAGAACACCTTTATTTAACCAGGTAGGCTAGTTGAGAACACCTTTATTTAACCAGGTAGGCTAGTTGAGAACACCTTTATTTAACCAGGTAGGCTAGTTGAGAACACCTTTATTTAACCAGGTAGGCTAGTTGAGAACACCTTTATTTAACCAGGTAGGCTAGTTGAGAACACCTTTATTTAACCAGGTAGGCTAGTTGAGAACACCTTTATTTAACCAGGTAGGCTAGTTGAGAACACCTTTATTTAACCAGGTAGGCTAGTTGAGAACACCTTTATTTAACCAGGTAGGCTAGTTGAGAACACCTTTATTTAACCAGGTAGGCTAGTTGAGAACACCTTTATTTAACCAGGTAGGCTAGTTGAGAACACCTTTATTTAACCAGGTAGGCTAGTTGAGAACACCTTTATTTAACCAGGTAGGCTAGTTGAGAACACCTTTATTTAACCAGGTAGGCTAGTTGAGAACACCTTTATTTAACCAGGTAGGCTAGTTGAGAACACCTTTATTTAACCAGGTAGGCTAGTTGAGAACACCTTTATTTAACCAGGTAGGCTAGTTGAGAACACCTTTATTTAACCAGGTAGGCTAGTTGAGAACACCTTTATTTAACCAGGTAGGCTAGTTGAGAACAGTAGATCTACACAGTAGATTGTTATCAGAATGGGGTATAATATAAAAGTCATTTCCCAAATAATAAACTCAGTCAAACATTTCATCCTCTACATATTTTATTTGATCTCATATAGAGAGAATGCTCTCTAAAATGGTGGATCTTCAGGAGCCCACTCCACCTGGATACCATGACAACCCTCAAGTGATTGACACTTTTTTATTTGACCTTTATTTAACCAGGTAGGCAAGGTGAGAACAAGTTCTCATTTACAACTGCGACCTGGCCAAGATAAAGCACAGCAGTTCGACACATACAACAACACAGAGTTACACATGGAATAAACAGACATACAGTCAATAATACAGTAGAAAAAAGAAAAATCTATATACAGTGTGTGCAAATGAGGTAAGATAAGAGAGGTAAGGCAATACATATGCCATGGTGGTAAAGTAATTACAATATAGAAATTAGACACTGGAATGGTAGATGTGCAGAAGATTAATGTGCAAGTAGAGATACTGGGGTGCAAAGGTAAATAAATACAGTATGGGAATGAGGTAGTTGGATGGGCTGTTTACAGGTGGGCTATGTACAGGTGCAGTGATCTGTGAGCTGCTCTGACAGCTGGTGCTTAAAGCTAGTGAGGGAGATATGGGTCTCCAGGTTCAGTGATTTCTGCAGTTCGTTCCAGTCATTGGCAGCAGAGAATGTTGACAGGTTAGTTCCCACAGCCTGGTGGGCGGGACCAGAGGGACACCTGGTTCAGAGTTTCAAGAGGCCCTACTCTGACTCTCTCCTAGCGATGCCAGGAATTCCCCTAGCTAATTACCTAGGGAAGCTAGACACTGAACACACAGGCTTTAAGGTTGATAGGCCAGGCTAAACAAACCACACTGGAGCTAAGTGGCTCTGTTCGTGTAGAGACCCAACTCTCTAAATATTCACATTTCTCTATCTAAATAAATTGGGCACAGACATCAGATTACCTTAGCAATAGATTTAGTTGTTTTTGTTCAATGCATAACCTCTTGTTGATCCTATAGGCATACCTCCATTCCCTTACTGATGTAGGTCTCCATAACAAAGTAATCTTCATACAAAGAAAAGAGACAGAATGGACACTGTTTGAAATCCACAAGATCCACATTCCATGATTTCAGTACACTTGATTAAAAATAAACAAATCCAATGTTGCATAATGTAGAACCCAAATTCTGAGAGGGGGCTGTAATTGGGCTGGTGGCCAGTCCTCTTCTGGCTGTACCAGGTGGAGATTATAACAGAACATGGCCAAGATGTTCAAATGTTCATAGATGACCAGCATGGTCAAATAATAATAATCACAGTGGTTGTCGAGGGTGCAACAAGTCAGCACCCCAGGAGTAAATGTCAGTTGGCTTTTCATAACCGATCATTGAGAGTATCTCTACCGCCCCTGCTGTCTCTAGAGAGTTGAAAACAGCAGGTCTGGGACAGGTAGCACGTCTGGTGAACAGGTCAGCGTTCCATAGCCGCAGGCAGAACAGGTGAAACTGGAGCAGCAGCACGGCCAGGTGGACTGGGGACAGCAAGGAGTCATCAGGTCATGTAGTCCTGAGGCATGGTCCTAGGGCTCAGGTCCTCTGAGAGAGAAAGAAAGAATTAGGGAGAGCATACTTAAATTCACACAGGATACCGGATAAGACAGGAGAAATACTCCAGATATAACAGACCGCCAACCCAGACAGGAAGATCACGTCAGTGACTCAACCCACTCAAGTGACACACCCCTCCTAGGGACGGCATGGAAAAGCACCAGTACGCCAGTGACTCAGCCCCTGTAATAGGGTTAGAGGAAGAGAATCCCAGTGGAAAGAGGGGAACCGGCCAGGCAGAGACAGCAAGGGTGGATGGTTGCTCCAGTGCCTTTCCGTTCACCTTCACACTCCTGGGCCAGACTACACTCAATCATAGAACCTACAGAAGAGATGAGTATTCAATAAAGACTTAAAAGTTGAGAGTAAAATTGTTGAGGAAACAGAGCTGCAGTATGTAGGGTATACTTTACTACTATAACCATTAGTATGTCTTATCTGGTCTGTTTTAGGTCTAAACACATCTGCAGCTATGTAATAGTGGTCACTGATCTTCAGTCAATGGTGAAAGAACAAACTGTCCCTGTAGACTCTGAGAACAGATGAACCCTGTACACCCCTGAACAACCCATTACAAGACTAACACTGTACAACATAACTGTGAAGGTTACTAATAAACAGGGAATAACAAATAAAAATAACGAGTAAGAATCACATGGCTAAATACAGGAAGTAGAAACTAACATGGCTATATTTAGGAAGTAGAAACTAACATGGCTATATTTAGGAAGTAGAAACTAACACGGCTATATTTAGGAAGTAGAAACTAACACGGCTATATATAGGAAGTAGAAACTAACATGGCTATATTTAGGAAGTAGAAACTAACATGGCTATATTTAGGAAGTAGAAACTAACATGGCTATATTTAGGAAGTAGAAACTAACACGGCTATATTTAGGAAGTAGAAACTAACATGGCTATATTTAGGAAGTAGAAACTAACACGGCTATATTTAGGAAGTAGAAACTAACATGGCTATATTTAGGAAGTAGAAACTAACATGACTATATATAGGGAGTAGAAACTAACATGACTATATATAGGAAGTAGAAACTAACATGGCTATATTTAGGAAGTAGAAACTAACACAGCTATATTTAGGAAGTAGAAACTAACATGACTATATATAGGGAGTAGAAACTAACATGGCTTTATACAGGGGGTACCAGTACCGAGTCAATGTGCAGGGGTTCGAGGTAATTGAGGTAGGTAGCTATGTACTGTACATATAGGTAGGGGTAAAGTGACTAGGCAACAGGATCAGTGGCAATTTTAGCATTTAAATCTTAGTGGGGCAAACTCAACAACATTTGTTTTTGATGCATGCCAGCAAAGACACTACACCACAAAACCCTAAACAAAATATTAATTTCACTATAACGGTGACAAGTGGTGCCCACAAACTGTTAGGGTCTACATAAAGCTGTACCAACAGCAGAGCTTTCTTTTCAGCACCATGGAGTGAATCCTTACCACCGCTACACCTGGCTATCAGTGGAGCCTTGTCTGGCAGTAAAACAATTAATTCAGCCTTGTTTACTGCCTTTTTACAAAACATAGCTGATATGGTTGACTTGCTTAAACAAATGTGTTTTCTACAGACAATTGAGATGTACAAACTATGGCATAAGGGAATGATGAGCGCATAAGAGGAATTTCATAATTTCGATTAAGACATTAATGACCGAACGACGACGGATGTAGTCAATATAACTATGTGTTCAGCACTTTTGAAATGTATAGCGACAGCGGCATATAAGCAGACAATGAAACCTCTTACAATATTAGATGATGACATTTCTCAAAAACAGGTTACAGGCTACAAGTGCAGCACCACCGAGTCAGAACAATAACATTAGGCAAAATTACAGTTGATTTTACAATTGCTAGAACCCATTTCTCAATACTTAGGTCACTATTTCAAAAGTCTTTACACTATGAACACAACAGCAGTCTATGTGGGCAACACTGTGTCTCCTTTTTCATTGTTTTGGCACAAAATGCATTCAATGACTACATCTTTCAAATTTCATGAATTATTTTCTCACTCAGACACAACCACCACTAAAACTCGATGTACCTACAGGCCAATTTTCATGTTTACATACAGTTGAAGTCGGACGTTTACATACACCTTAGCCAAATACATTTAAACTCAGTTTTTCACAATTCCTGACATTTTAATCCTAGTAAAAATTCCATGTCTTAGGTCAGTTAAGATCACCACGTTATTTTAAGAATGTGAAATGTCCGAATAATAGTGGAGAGAATGATTTACTTCAGCTTTTATTTATTTCATCACATTCCCAGTGGGTCAGAAGTTTACATACACTCAATTAGTATTTGGTAGCATTGCCTTTAAATTGTTAACTTGGGTCAAATGTTTCGGGTAGCCTTCCACAAGCTTCCCACAATAAGTTGGGTGAATTTTGGCCCATTCCTCCTGATAGAGCTGGTGTAACTGAGTCAGGTTTGTAGGCCTCCTTGCTCGCACACACTTTTTCAGTTCTGCCCACACATTTTATATAGGATTGAGGTCAGGGCTTTGTGATGGCCACTCCAATACCTTGACTTTGTTGTCCTTAAGCCATTTTGCCACAACTTTGGAAGTATGCTTGGGGTCATTGTCCATTTGGAAGACCCGTTTGCGACCAAGCTTTAACTTTAGTAGATGTCCCAACCGACTTGCCAAAACTATAGTTTCTTATAATGCCATAATGTGCAGTCAACAGAAGTCAGAAATAACATTATAAATATTCACTTACCTTTGATGATCTTCATCATAATGCACTCCCAGGAATCCAAGTTCCACAATAAATGTTTGTTGTTCAATAATGTCCATCATTTATGTCCAAATAGCTACTTTTGTAAGCGCGTTTTGTAAACAAATCCAAAGTCACAAACCGCGTTCACTAGGAGCAGACGAAATGTCAAAAAGTTCAGTTACAGTCCGTACAGAATCAATCAATTACAGAATGTATAGAATCAATCTTTAGGATGTTTTTAACATAAATCTTCAATAATGTTCCAACCGGAGAATTCCTTTGTCTTCAGAAATACAATGGAACGGGAGATACCTCTCACGTGAACGAGCGTCACGAGTTTGTGGCACTCTGCCAGACCACTGACTCAAAGAGCCCTTATTTACAGTAGAAGCCTCAAACAAGTTTCTAGAGAAGTTTGACATCTAGTGGAAGCCTTAGGAAGTGCAACATGACCAATATCCCACTGTATCTTCAATAGGGAATGAGTTGAAAATCGACCAACCTCAGATTTCCCACTTCCTGGTTGGATATTTACTCAGGTTTCTGCCTGCCATATGAGTTCTGTTATACTCACAGACATCATTCAAACAGTTTTTAGAAACTCCAGAGTGTTTTGTATCCAGATATACTAATAATATGCATATATTAGCAACTGGGACTTAGTAGCAGGCAGTTTACTCTGGGAACCTCTGGGCATCGTATTCATCCAAGCTACTCAATAGTGCCCCCAGCCATAAGAAATTAAGAAGAAATTTGTGGAGTGGTTGAAAAACGAGTTTGAATGACTCTAAGCTAAGTGTATGTAAACTTCTGACTTCAACTGTATTATTTTCAAAACTGTTAAACTTAAGTTCAAAACATAACACAACATTGAATAAGACAGCAATTTGCTACATTTCTACAGTAATACCGTATTGAAATATATTTCAAATAAAAAAAAAAAAGAAATACTATCAAAACAATTAGACCAACCACAGCTGATTCCCATTGTAGCTGAACACCTACCCAGGTGTTACGTCTTTCAATTTCATTACCATCTATACAAAAAGGGACATCTTAGGAATAATGCTGAACTGTAATGTAAACAGGGATCCAGCCAGAGATATAGAAGTGGCTGACAGGAAGAAGAGTGGCTGGGAGAGGGAGAGGAGTACGTATATGTGTGGTGGTTGAAGACAGAGGAAAATCAAGAGCTGTAGTCTCAGATGACATTAGAGCTACTATAATTGATTATGTAATAAATCCTGGTCTATCAATGAGAGGCTGGTGCAGCCAAATCTGCAACGCTCAACAGTGGCATCTATTGTGAGAAATGTCCGGCTAAACAACAGGTAAGATGTGCATTTGACTGAACTGCACATTACAGATGTCAATTGAGCAAAGCCTCCAAACCCACTTGTGTGTAATTGTTTTTGTTTTTCTGCTTAGGACCCAACGGTTACCTCCCACAGGCGGGAGAGGTAGGATTTTCACTGCTGTGCAGGGAACTGCAATCGTTGATATGGTCATCAGAAACAATGGCATAAAACTCACAGAGATTTGGCAGACAACATTACATTTGGAAATATTCACAATGTAAGCATAACAACTATTTCTAGAGTCCTGAAACATCAAGTCAGAATGAAGCAGTTGTACACTGTCCCCTTTGAGAGGAACTCTGAACGAGTCAAACAACTCAGGAACCAATATGTCCAGGTAAAATGATCATAAAATACAGAACTGGTTTTGAACAAAACCAAACAGGGCAGAGGCACATAATGGCATGTTGTTTAGGTATGATGTAAACTACCGTAATAGCCTAACTCTTATGTTGCCTTGTGGATGTATTTTAGAGAGTCATGGAGGTTGAAGCCAAGCAAACACCCCACATATTCATCCTTGTAGATGAGGCTGGTTTCAACTTGGCCAAAACACAGAGGTGAGGAAGGAATGTGATTGGGAAAAGAGCCACAGTGGATGTCCAGGACCAGAGGGGTAGATGTCCCGGACCAGAGGGGTGGATGTCCCGGACCAGAGGGGGGGGATGTCCCGGACCAGAGGGGTGGATGTCCCGGACCAGAGGGGTGGATGTCCCGGACCAGAGGGGTGGATGTCCCGGAGCAGAGGGGTGGATGTCCCGGACCAGAGGGGTGGATGTCCCGGGCCAGAGGGGGGGATGTCCCGGAGCAGAGGGGTGGATGTCCCGGACCAGAAGGGTGGATGTCCCGGACCAGAGGGGTGGATGTCCCGGACCAGAGGGGTGGATGTCCCGGACCAGAGGGGGGGGATGTCCCGGACCAGAGGGGTGGATGTCCCGGACCAGAGGGGTGGATGTCCCGGACCAGAGGGGTGGATGTCCCAGACCAGAGGGGTGGATGTCCCGGACCAGAGGGGTGGATGTCCCGGGCCAGAGGGGGGGATGTCCCGGAGCAGAGGGGTGGATGTCCCGGACCAGAAGGGTGGATGTCCCGGACCAGAGGGGTGGATGTCCCGGACCAGAGGGGTGGATGTCCCGGACCAGAGGGGTGGATGTCCCGGGCCAGAGGGGTGGATGTCCCGGACCAGAGGGGTGGATGTCCCGGGCCAGAGGGGTGGATTACATTCCTGGATGACCTCTCTGGAAGGGTTGTGCCATACAACACTGAGCGTCTCCTTACATTCCTGGATGACCTCTCTGGAAGAGTTGTGCCAGGTGAGGAAAGGGTTGCAGTGAGGCGAAATCAGCCAACGTTTGACATTATAATGGACACCGTGGCATTTCACCAGTCCAGTCACAGAGTGGTTTGCAGCTCATCCCAGGACGGCGTCACGTTTCCTCCCACCTTGTTATTATTTCCTCATGGAGATGGAAGGTTTATGACCTCCATCCACATCCTGGACACAATGAATGCTGGATGCCTGGACATACAGTACTTTGCAAAAGTCTTAGGCAGGTGTGAAAAAATGCTGTAAAGTAAGAATGCTATCAAAAATAGACATGTTAATAGATTATATTTATCAATTAACAAAATGCAAAGCGAGTAAAACGAAGAAAAATCTACATCAAATAAATGTTTGGTGTGACCACCCTTCAAAACAGCATCAATTCAAAACAGCATCGATTCTCCTAGGTACATTTGCACACAGTTTTTGAAGGAACTCAGCAGGTAGGTTGGCCCAAACATTTTGGAGAACTAACCACAGTTCTTCTGTGGATTTAGGCAGCCTCAGGTGCTTATCTCTGTTCATGTAATCCCAGACAGACTCGATGATGTTGAGATCAGGGCTCTGTGGGGGCCGTACCATCACTTCCAGGACTCGTTATTCTTCTTTACACTGAAGATAGTTCTGAATGACTTTCGCTGTATGTTTTGGGTCATTGTCATGCTGCAGAATAAATTTGGGGCCAATCAGATGCCTCCCTGATGGTATTGTATGATGGATAAGTATCTGCCTGTCTTTCTTAGCATTGAGGAGACCATTAATTCTAACCAAATCCCCAACTCCATTTGCAGAAATGCAGCCCCAAACTTGCAAGGAACCTCCACCATGCTTCACTGTTTCCGGCAGACACTCATTCGTGTTCCGCTCTCCAGCCCTTCGTGTACCGCTCTCCAGCCCTTCGTGTACCGCTCTCCAACCCTTCATGTACCGCTCTCCAGCCCTTCGTGTTCCGCTCTCCAGCCCTTCGTGTTCCGCTCTCCAGCCCTTCGTGTTCCGCTCTCCAGCCCTTCGTGTTCCGCTCTCCAGCCCTTCGTGTTCCGCTCTCCAGCCCTTCGTGTTCCGCTCTCCAGCCCTTCGTGTACCGCTCTCCAGCCCTTCGTGTTCCGCTCTCCAGCCCTTCGTGTTCTGCTCTCCAGCCCTTCGTGTACCGCTCTCCAGCCCTTCGTGTACCGCTCTCCAGCCCTTCGTGTTCCGCTCTCCAGCCCTTCGTGTTCCGCTCTCCAACCCTTCGTGTACCGCTCTCCAGCCCTTCGTGTACCGCTCTCCAGCCCTTCGTGTTCCGCTCTCCAGCCCTTCGTGTACCGCTCTCCAGCCCTTCGTGTACCGCTCTCCAACCCTTCGTGTTCCGCTCTCCAGCCCTTCGTGTTCCGCTCTCCAACCCTTCGTATTCCGCTCTCCAGCCCTTCGGCGAACAAACTGCCTTCTGTTACAGCCAAATATTTCAAATTTTGACTCATCAGCCGAGAGCACCTGCTGCCATTTTTCTGCGCCCCAGTTCCTGTGTTTCGTTCATAGTTGAGTCGCTTGGCTTTGTTTCCAGGTTGGAGGTATGGCTTTTTAGCTGCAAGTCTTATATGAAGGCCACTTCTGACCAGACTTCTCCGGACAGTCGATGGGTGTTAGCAGGGCCCCACTGTTTTCTGCCAATTCTGAGCTGATGGCAGTGCTGGACATCTTCCGATCGCGAGGGGAAGTAAGCATGATGTGTCTTTCATCTGCTGCAGTAAGTTTCCTTGGCCGACCACTGTGTCTACGGTCCTCAACGTTGCCCGTTTCTTTGTGCTTCTTCAAAAGAGCTTGGACATCTGGAAACCCCTGTCTGCCTTGACATGTCTGCCTGGGAGAGACCTTACTGATACAGTATAACTACCCTGTGTCTTGTTGCTGTGCTCAGTCTTGACATGTCTGCCTGGAAGAAATCAAATCAAATCAAATTGTATTTGTCACATACACATACTGATGCAGTATAACTACCTTGTGTCTTGTTGCTGTGCTCAGTCTTGACATGTCTGCCTGGGAGAGACCTTACTGATACAGTACCTTGTGTCTTGTTGCTGTGCTCAGTCTTGACATGTCTGCCTGGGAGAGACCTTACTGATACAGTATAACTACCTTGTGTCTTGTTGCTGTGCTCAGTCTTGACATGTCTGCCTGGGAGAGACCTTACTGATACAGTATAACTACCTTGTGTCTTGTTGCTGTGCTCAGTCTTGACATGTCTGCCTGGGAGAGACCTTACTGATACAGTATAACTACCTTGTGTCTTGTTGCTGTGCTCAGTCTTGACATGTCTGCCTGGGAGAGACCTTACTGATGCAGTATAAACTACCTTGTGTCTTGTTGCTGTGCTCAGTCTTGACATGTCTGCCTGGGAGAGACCTTGCTGATACAGTATAAACTACCTTGTGTCTTGTTGCTGTGCTCAGTCTTGACATGTCTGCCTGGGAGAGACCTTACTGATACAGTATAACTACCTTGTGTCTTGTTGCTGTGCTCAGTCTTGACATGTCTGCCTGGGAGAGACCTTACTGATGCAGTATAAACTACCTTGTGTCTTGTTGCTGTGCTCAGTCTTGACATGTCTGCCTGGGAGAGACCTTACTGATACAGTATAACTACCCTGTGTCTTGTTGCTGTGCTCAGTCTTGACATGTCTGCCTGGGAGAGACCTTGCTGATACAGTATAAACTACCTTGTGTCTTGTTGCTGTGCTCAGTCTTGACATTGTGTATGACTTTTGACTGTAAACTGTCTTCAGTAACCTCACCTTGTCAGCTGAGTTTGTCTGTTTCTCACCCAGTTTTATTCTTCCTACACAGCTGTTTCTGTTTCAATTAATGATTGTGCTTCAACCTACATATTGAATTGATGATCATTAGCACCTGTTTGGTATGATTGTTTCATCATACACCTGACTATATACCTACTAATCATACACCTGACTATATACCTACTAATCATACACCTGACTATATACCTACTAATCATACACCTGACTATAGACCTACTAATCATACACCTGACTATATACCTACTAATCATACACCTGACTATATACCTACTAATCATACACCTGACTATAGACCTACTAATCATACACCTGACTATATACCTACTAATCATACACCTGACTATATACCTACTAATCATACACCTGACTATAGACCTACTAATCATACACCTGACTATATACCTACTAATCATACACCTGACTATATACCTACTAATCATACACCTGACTATATACCTACTAATCATACACCTGACTATATACCTACTAATCATACACCTGACTATAGACCTACTAATCATACACCTGACTATATACCTACTAATCATACACCTGACTATATACCTACAACATCCCTGACTTTGTTCAAGTGTACCTAGAAGAATTGATGCTGTTTTGAAGCCAAAGGGTGGTCACCAAATATAGATTTGATTTAGATTTTTCTTCTGTTCACTCACTTTGCATTTAGTTAATTGATAAATATAATCTATTAACATGTCTATTTTTGATAGCATTCTTACTTTACAGCATTTTTCACACCTGCCTAAAACTTTTGCGCAGTAATGTATCTGCAGAAGATTGCCAGGGATGGACCAGGCATGCCAAAAGATGATTTCCTAGGTGTATTGCCCAAGATGACATCAGTTGTGACGTGGATGAGAACCTGTGGCCAAATGCAGAAGACAGGGTTGACAAGCATTGATACTGTATCTGTATCGGTAGATGGTGTATATACAAATTATTGTATTTTGGAATCACTTAATGCCCAAAACAATGACATAAAACCTATTGAAGCATATTGCATCATGTCTGAATCATTCCTGGAACATACCCTGCAGTGAATTCTAAACAGTAGAGGTGCCATTATTGTTTTGTAAATACATTGCATAATGCTACCTGTTTAGTGTTTTTTAGGTCATTGTTTTATGAGTGACAAAGTGTGCTTGTTAGGTGACAACCTTTGCTAGTGTTATGGAAGAATGAGTTTATTTGAGACATGTATGAAGAGTTTTGGTAGTTTTAGTGCATTTTGGATGTGAAATTAAAAGCTGTGCCAAGCTGAAAGTTGGTTAGGAGAACTGTGTGAAGAGTTTTTAAAATGTGACCTAACTAAGTATTGGGAAATACTGTAAAAAACAAAAACTGTAAGATGTGAAAATAGACCAAATTATTAGGGTGAGGCACATGGGCTTACTAACAATTTACTACACAACATACACTTAGTATTACTTTCTTAGCTACAGTATACATATCTCCCTTGCATATTGCATATTACATCATTTATGCAGCAGCATACAAGACATTTTTGGACTCACCTTGGCTTTTGATGTGCTCACATAACATGAAGGTGGCGCGGCATTCTCTGGATTTATGGTGGGAACTCAGAAAAACCACACAGCCACTCAATTGAATAGCAGGCTACTGGTTGCTTTGCACTGCTTGCAGTTTGCCACCGATTCCTTCCAAATGACTCATTGTTAAATTTGCGATTTCCAATTGGGTGTAATCTTTATGTACAATGGCCGATGAGCACCGATATACGTTTTATCTGTCATTTATCTCCATTATTTCTCTTCATATGACAAGGATTAAAAAGGATTTGCCAGTAGATTGTCGACTTAATTCATGATGATGACTGCAAGCTAAGAGTTTGAAAGTTAGGCGTTGACATGATCAGTCCAATCAAAGCTACTGTAGATATAACGTGATTTGACTTCATTTTATCTGTGGCCAATAACCTAGAGCCTTCTTGGAAGGGAACTTCTAATATAGCGCTATGGCAGGACCCAAAGGGCTGACATTTTGGATGTTTTACTAAGGACATAAACTTTGCGATGACATCGTGTCAGAACACTGAGCCAATCACGGCGCAATGCTCCTATTTTTTTGCTGGCTCGCCCCACAACCACCGAAAGCACTGAGCTAGGCTGAAACACCTACCTTTTGAACAGGATAGATAATAGACAGTAGAAGAAGTGTGTGTGTGTGTGTGTGTGTGTGTGTGGCGTCAGAATGCATGTGTGTGCATGCTATGTGTGTAGCCTGTACGTAGTGTGTGTGTGTGTGTGTGTGCTCCAGACTTGGTACCGCTTGCCTTGCGGTAGTGGAGAGAATAGCCTGTGGTTTGGGTGGCTGGAGTCTTTGACAATTTTATAAAATAGGTTCAACCATATATTGATTTGAGGTTTCCTCTTTTTTTTTTTACCGCATAAAGTGTGATTAAAGAAAGCAGCGCAATAAAGCGACAACAGCACAAAATGTAGAATCCACAATTCCACTTTCTGCCTGGAAAAAGCTGCAATTATTTTTCTGATCACAAGATGGAAGCACAGACCTGAAACCCAACCATTTGTCATTTCCAAATTGTTCCTTTTCCCCATGGGTTGTTATACTGTACCCATGGTGAGCTATAATTTTGTCTCGGGCCACATCGGGATCTCAAAATTCAGCATTTTTTACATTCAGCGGAGGGACAAAAATACACAAATAAAAATACAGAACATCGTAGTTTATAAAGTGGTCAGTGGCATGTAACTGGAGAGGACGCTTCTTTTGGTCCTAAAACGAAGAAAATCGGCGCAAAATTGTAGGAATAGACCCTCCCCCCGTTGGAGAGGCTTACGGTATTATAATACAGCCTAGAACATTTACCGTTTAGAATGGTTCCATCTTGAAATGATCCTATAATCGGTATAAATACGTTTAAACTAATAAGCCTATCTAATAATGTATATTCTCGTGTTTATTCGGTTCCTTAGTTGTCTGTCTGTCAATGTTGTGCAATGTTATAGCTATAGGAAACGCTTAAGATGAATGATTTTCCGTTTATAATGCTTGGAATCCAACCATTGGATCATTAAATAGCTGTAGATTTATGCTGCAAATGAACGCAACTTGAACCATAATAGTGCAATGCATCATCTGACTTGACGGTTGATAAGACTGCATTTATCAATACTGTTTTAAATAAAAGCTTTGTTTGAAATATGTTTTAAATAAAAACATTGTTTGAATGTATTTATTTATTCATTTGTTAGGGACAGACACAGTTATTCAAATATCTATGATTAACTCTACTGCCTAAAACGTATGGCCAAAAAGAACACCATCTTATAATATAAAGAAAGTCGTAACAGTTTTAGTTAAAAGCCCATCTTTTATTTAAGCAGACTTTAACACCTCTACACTACCAGGGGTCGGGAGGGAGAACCCGGAGGGGGCAGATAGGTCAGGTAGGTTCTACCCGTCCTATCTAACGCCTCCTGCGGCCTCCTCTCCTGCGACGACGTCGGGACACCCTGGGGCGGCGGCGCCTGCGGACAGGTCGTCTGGAGGATCTGCGTCTTCTGGGCATTGTGATTGATGGATAATACTTTTAGACGGGCCGTGCTCCCTTTTATAGGGCTGGAGGGGAGCTGGAGTGATGTCATTATGGGATAAATGATGATGCAATAATGATTAAAGACAGTTTAAATTGAGAAAACTTGTGAACTCTGTGACGTCATAGTAGCAATGGCAGTATGGCGCAATAGTGATATTTTATATGTTGTAAATCGTTATCTGTGTCTTTGGCCAACGCAATGAACTCTAGTAAAATAAAAGGTCTTTATTAAATGGTTATTTGGAATATTGTAGGAGGGGATCCTACCGCACCATAGAATGCTTATTAGCATGTTATAATACAGATAGATATGCTACCTTACTACACAGTAAAACATCTTCCATAGGTTTTGCCAAACTAGAACAGAGGATTTAAGGAAATTCTCTGTTTAATGACCTCCACTATTAACCTTGATATGTCAGGCATTTAATCAATTAGAAAGTCTGAAACTACTGAATATGTTCATTACAACCAACCTCTCTACTACTGAGTAGGCTCTCTCATTAAATCTCTTATCCATTTAATAATGGATATCAGTGGTCAGTTGAATCAGCTTCTGTTCAGAATGTCTGTGTAACTACACTCTTAGAAAAGGTGCTATCTAGAACCTAAAAGGGTCCTTTGGCTGTTCCCATGGGAGAACCCTGTGAAGTTCCCTTTCTGGTTCCATGTAGAGAACCTTTTTGATTCCAAGTATAACCATTTTGGGTTCCATGTAGAACCCTTTCCAAAGAGGACTCTTCATGGAATTCAAAAGGATTCTACCTGGAACCAAAAAGGGTTTTTACCTGGAACCAAAAAGGGTTCTTCTATGGGGACAGCTGAAACCCTTTTTCTTGAGTGTACTGAAACTAACCTCTCAGAGTCAGATTGTTGTGATGACTTTGTAGTTCCATTGTGACACAATAGAGTACCAAACAAAGTATGTCATAATACCCATAAAACCTAGAGGTCAAACAAAATGAAATGCTAATTAGCTGCTAATGTGGCTATCGAGACTGACGAATCAAATCAAACTTTATTTGTCACATGCGCCGAAGTGTAGACCTTACCGTGAAATGCTTACTTACAAGCCCTTCACCAACAGTGCAGTTCAAGAAGAGTTAAGAAAAGATTTACCAAATAAACTAAAGTAAAAAATTATGAAAGTAACACAATGCAATCGAGTGGCCATTTGATTAATTGTTCAGCAGTCTTATGGCTTGGGAGGGCCTTTTGGTCCTAGACTTGGCGCTCCGGTACCTCTTATTCCACATTTTGTTATGTTACATCCTTATTCTAAAACTGATTCAACTGTTTTTTCTCCCCTCAGTAATCTACACATAATATCCCATAAAGACAAAGCAAAAACTGGTAAAAAATAAATAATTGATCACGTTTCCATAAGTATTCAGACCCTTTACTCAGCACTTTGTTGAAACACCTTTGTCAGCGATTACAGCCTTGAGTCTTCTTGGGTATGACACCACAAGCTTTGCACACCTGTAAATGGGGAGTTTCTCCCATTTTTCTCTGCAGATCCCCTCAAGCTCTGTCAGGTTGGATGGGGAGCGTCGTTGCACAGCTATTTTCAGGTCTCTCCAGAGATGTTCCATCGGGTTAAAGTCCGGGCTCTGGCAGGGCCACTCAAGGACATTCAGAGATTTGTCCCGAAGCCACTCCAGCATTGTCTTGGCTGTGTGCTTAGGGTCATTGTCCTGTTGGAAGGTGAACCTTCGCCCCCAGTCTGAAGTCCTGAGCGCTCTGGAGCAGGTTTTCATCAAGGATTTTTATGTACTTTGCTCTGTTCTCCTTTCCCTCGATTTTGACTAGTCTCCCAGTCTCTGCAGTTGAAAAACATCCCTACAGCATGATGCTGCCACCACCATGCATCATGGTGGTGGCAGCATCATGCCAGGTTTCCTCCAGACGTGACGCTTGGCATTCAGGCAAAACAATTCCATCTTGGTTTCATCAGACCAATGAATCTTGTTTCTCATGGTCTGAGTGTCCTTTAGGTGCCTTTTGGCAAACTCCAAGTGGGCTGTAATGTGTCTTTTACTGAGGAGTGGCTTCCGTCTGGCCACTTTACTATAAAGGCCTGATTGGTGGAGTGCTGCAGAGATGGTTGTCTTTCTGCAAGGTTCTCCCATCTCCACAGTGGAACTCTGGAGCTCTGTCAGAGCGACCATCGGGTTCTTGGTCAACTTCCTGACCAAGGCCCTTCTCCCCCGATTGCTCGGTTTAGCCGGGCAGCCAGCTCTAGGAAGAGTCTTGGTGGTTCCAAACTTCTTCCATTTAAGAAGGATGGAGGCCTTTTAAGAAAGATGTGTACTTGGGGAACTTCAATGCTGTACCCTTCGCCAGATCTGTGCCTCGACAAAATCCTGTCTCGGATCTCTACAGACAATGCCTTCAACCTCATCGCTTGGTTTTTGCTCTGACATGCACTGTCAACTGTGGGACCTTATGTTGACAGGTGTGTACCTTTCCAAATCATGTCCAGTCAATTGAATTTACCATAGGTGGATTCCAATCAAGTTGTAGAAACATCTCAAGGATGATCAATGGAAAGGATATACCAGAGTTCAATTTCAAGTGTCATAGCAAAGGGTCTGAATACTTATGTAAATCTGGTATTTCAGTTTTTTATTTGTAAACATTAGCAAACATTTCTAAAAAACAGTTTTTTACTAGTTTTTGCTTTGTCATTATGTGGTATTGTGTGTAGATGAGGGAATAATGTAATCCACTTTAAAATAAGGTTGTAACGTAACAAAATGTGGAAAAAGTCAAGAGGTCTGAATTCTTTCTGAATGCACTGTACATGGTTATCAAAACACCACGCCAGGGTAAGCCTAAACGAAACACAGACCTTATCTTTGGTGTTTCTAAAACCCTGCATGGAAAAAATGAATGGTGGAAAAACGATTGGAACCATTTTCCTGTTTAACCGCTAGGTTTTATGGGTATTATCACGCCTTCACTGTGGGGCTCCCAGAGAGTACATTTCTCAAAGAATAAACTCAGTCAAACATTTCATCCACTATATCTTTTACTGATATCATAGAGCGAGAATGCTCTCTAAAATGATAGATCTTCAGGAGCCAACTCCACCTGGATACCATGACAACCCTCAAGTGATTGACACTTGACAGGTTAGTTCCCACAGCCTGGTGGGCGGGACCAGAAGGACACCTGGTTCAGAGGTTCAAGAGGCCCGACTCTGACTCTCTCCTAGAGATGCCAGGAATTCCCTTAGCTAATTACCTAGGGAAGCTAGACACTGAACACACAGGCTTTAAGGTTGATAGGCCAGGCTAAACAAACCACACTGGAGCTAAGTGGCTCTGTTCGTGTAGAGACCCAACTCTCTAAATATTCACATTTCTCTATCTAAATAAATTGGGCACAGACATCAGATTACCTTAGCAATAGATTTTGTTGTTTTTGTTCAATGCATAATCTCTTGTTGATCCAATAGGCATACCTCCATTCCCTTACTGATGTAGGTCTCCATAACAAAGTAATCTTCATACAAAGAAAAGAGACAGAATGGACACTGTTCGAAATCCACAAGATCCACATTCCATGATTTCAGTACACTTGATTAAAAATAAACAAATCCAATGTTGCATAATGTAGAACCCAAATTCTGAGAGTGAGTTGTATTGGGCTGGAGAGAGGCAGAGGTCAGGCTGAAACAGATGGCCAGACACACTACAGCCGAGACCATTCCTCTTGGGAGCCATACTGTCTGTACTGGAATGTTCCTCAGGGGACCCTTACTTACTCTTGTTGTGTCAATGTGCACAAGCTGCCTGCAAAGATACAGTAACAGTCCAGCTTTATGTTTTATACTGCATTGCGATACGACATGACACCAGTTCTTGTTTGTGTTTGCAATGCAAAGGCCAAACAAATGGGTTCATAAAGACGTTCATCTTAGATTTTGCTGAAGCAATAAGTGTATTTTTTTCTCGTTGAGGTGGCAATGACATCAGCATTGTTTGCTATCCAAGCTAGTCACATTGAGAGAGTAAGTTTTGCATGCTAGGCCTGTGACATACAGACTGGATCCCCTGATGTGGTAGGCCGTCATTGTAAATAAGAATTTGTTCTTAACTGACTTGCCTAGTTAAATAAAGGTTTAATAATATAGAAATATATACGGTAGCGATCCTCGCTATGTGAGCCACGTCACAATTCCCACCAAGTGGGTTAACCCTATTGGCACGATGCGTAGGGTGTTTGCCTATCACGCAGAGACACAGGTTTGCTTCCCTGGACCGCCATTGTCGACATTGGTGTCAGAAGTGGGATGGCGGTGTCATGGCCCGGACGTGTGAGGGGGCTGAGGTTAGTCGAAGCATGGGGATGTGCCTTCCCATTCAGAGGGGGCAGTGTAGCGATCCTCGCTATGTCAGCCACATAACCATTTCTACCAAGTGGAAACCCTATTGGTGTGATGCATAGGGTGTTTGCCTTTCACGGCAGAGATTGGGGTTGCTTCCCTGCCCCTCTGTTGATAATGAATAAATGAACATATTATAATCCTTGATACAGATGCATTCAAATAGAACCAATAACCATTCATCTAGCTCTCACCCATTATGAAGTGTAACCTGTAAACATTTCAGTATTTCACCCTGTTCCCTGTGATGTTGAAAGTAGGCCATATTGTGAGCCGTGAGATGTCATGACCTTGAGGTGGTGAGTGTCCAGGGGAGATTTCCATGGCTGACAGATGAAGAGGTTGTCCTTGGGTCTGAGTCCCTCCAGATTTCTCTCTGGCAGTCTGGACCCCCTGATGTGGAAGGGAAATGGGAGCTCTATCTCGTTCTTCACAGCTGGATTAACGTTTCCTCTACTAACCTTCTCTCTCTCTCACTCTCTCGTCTCTCTCTCTCTCTCTCTCTCTCACCCTCTCTCTCTCTCTCTCTCTCTCTCTCTCTCTCTCTCGTCCTCTCTCTCTCTCTCTCTCTCTCGTCCTCTCTCTCTATCTCTCGCTCTCTCTCTCTCTCACCCTCTCTCTCTCTCTCTCGTCCTCTCTCTCTCTCTCGCCCCCTCTCTCTCTCTCTGTCTCTCTCTCTCTCTCTCTGTCTCTCTCTTGGTCTCTCTCTCTCTCTCATTTATATTGTCATTTTAATTACTTTTACAATTCACAGAAACACCTCAATATAATTCCCTAGCATCCTTTCCTCTCTAAAACATTAAACTTTAAACCCTGGAACGTCGTGTCCTCTTCCCTCCGACTACAACAACCAGTTGTCCCTTCCTAAACCTGCCTCTGTACTACTGAGAGCAGAACCAGACCAATACCTAGAGAAGGAGGAACATCCAATCTTCCAAAATGTGCTAATGCTATGTTCTCCCTGATGCTAACGGCGATGCTAGTGAGTGTTTACAGGGAAAGAGCATTTAAGGTGGGTGTTCATTCTCCAGAACACTGACTGACTGACTGGCCTACCCAACACTACGCTGTCAGACCCAGAAGGACTGGTACTGGATAGTCCATACTCACTCTCAGCGCATTTCCATACAGGCTTTACCTCAGTGTTTTACCCAAAAGGCTCAGACTTTTCTGTTTCCATCTCCAGTACACGGGCTGGCACCCGTGTCTCACTGGGCTTTGGCTCTGGAGGACCTGCTTTCACTTGGGGCCAAAGTCGGTCAACTGGTACTTTTCAGCTTTAACACCTCACAAAGCAACTGTTTTGATGATGCAGAGGTTGTTGATTCTGCTCTTCACAAGTCCTCACTGTCAACCCTAGCTATGGAAACACAATTTCCCTAGTGTAACATAAGGGTGTATACACTAGTGTAACATAAGGGTGTATACACTAGTGTAACATAAGGGTGCATACACTAGTGTAACATAAGGGTGGATACACTAGTGTAACATAAGGGTGGATACACTAGTGTAACATAAGGGTGTATACACTAGTATAACACTGGTGTTACAGTTGAAAAGCAGCATGTGTCTTCATAGCTGTCTAGAATGACACAGACAGCTTGTTGATGTCTAGACTGTGACTCTGTGTCAAACAGCCAGCTGGTGTGTGTATGTTCTCTCTGTAACAGTATGATATGACCAACAGTCCCATACTATGACACACCACCACTGTGCTAACGGAGAGACAGTGTCCTCCGACAGGTTAAATATAAAGATGAAGGGTGTCACACCCTGACCTTAGAGAGCCTTTTTATTTCTCTATTTGGTTAGGTCGGGGTGTGATTTGGGTGGGCATTCTAGTTTTTCTATTTCTTTGTTGGCCGGGTATGGTTCCCAATCAGAGGCAGCTGTCCATCGTTGTCTCTGATTGGGGATCATACTTAGGCAGCCTTTTTTCCACCTTTAGTTGTGGGATCTTGTTTGTGTGTAGTTGCAATCTGCACTGCATATAGTGTCACGTTCGGTTGTAGTTTGTTAATTTTGTTTCGTGTTCATCTAATAAAATTATGTATGCTTACCACGCTGCACCTTGGTCCAATCCGTCTCTAAACGATCGTGACAAAGGGTCTAGTTGTTGTATACCTTGCAGAATCTCTCCTTGCAAAATGTCATAACGTAAATATGTACGTTGAGGATAAAGAGCATAAACATCTCAATGGATTATTGTAAACTAATTTGAAATGTAAAAACGTTGTCTTGCTTGAACTGTAGATGTGGGACCAACTTCAGAAATAACAGAACACACCTGGCCACTTTCATTTTCTGAATGTTTTCATGCACAGGAAAGGATGGCGCTTGTTCTCAATTAAAGTCACACATTTTGTTGAAAATGGGTCTAAAATGGTTTCATGTTGTTGTAGTTGGTTTCAGATGTGTGTGTGTGAGTGCATGCATACCTACGTGTGTGTGCGTGCAGTTAACTCTGTTTGGAGTCCATCCTGAAAGACCTCTAAAAACAGATAATGTGAAACACCTGAGATGCTACAGGGAATCTCAGCTCCTAGGAAGAACTCCCCAACAGCCATGATAACAGACAGCGCTGATCAACAGACCAGATCCATTAACCCTGTAAACGGAACAGCGTGTGTGTGGGGGGAGGTTTAACATCTCACATGAGTGTTTGTTGTGTGTACAAAGCCTTAGTCGTAGCAGAGAGGCAGGCTTGGTACCGTCTGGTGAGCGTTCTCATGATGAGGGTGTTGACGAGCTCCCTGCAGGGCAGATTCAACCCTTGCTCATGAGCACACCACTCACAGCCAGGTCTACAGAACTGTATCATTTTGAATGGGAAAACATCTGCCCGTGTGTTTTATCTTAGCATTCTCCACAGCCAACATGCACTCAATGCCATGACAGAGGGCATTACCCATGTAATGCTGGCACCATGTCCCTAAACAACTGTCCTGTTTTTTTTCAGATGGGTACTTTCACTGTTTTAGGAGAATGAATGTGTGGTTAAAATCCCTCATTCATTCACAGGTCAAATCTGCTCTCCTTTATTGTGTGTTACTCTGCAGCGCTCAGAGAGGAGAGGGGGAGATATTTCTCTAATAGAGTTTGCCTGCCAAGGCGGCGAGTGGTCCCAGTCTTGTGTGGTTTATGGGGACAGTTGTAAACCTTAATGGGATTGTCTGTCCAGGCAGCTAGGCACTCCTGGTGAAATATGACCGTCTGGTGTGAACGGGCACATGATGCTAGAGGCACGAGACAGTCTCCATGGTGGCACTGCGCCAAGTGGAGTAACTCTCAGAGCAACGGGGCCCTCAGCCAACGATGCCATGGCAGTACCCGTCTCTCTCGCCCATTCTCAAGTGCATGGCACAACAGACAGTGGTCTTAACAGTACGGCTGCCTCTCAAATGACACCCTATTCCCTAGACAGTAAACCCTATTCCCTATACAGTACACCCTATTCCCTATACAATACACCCTATTCCCTATACAGTACACCCTGTTCCCTATACAGTACACCCTGTTCCCTATACAGTACACCCTGTTCCCTATACAGTACACCCTATTCCATAAACAGTACACCCTATTCCCTATACAGTAAACCCTATTCCCTATACAGTACACCCTGTTCCTTATACAGTACACCCTATTCCCTATTCAGTACACCCTATTCCCTATACAGTACACCCTATTCCTTATTCGTCTCTGGTTACAGGTACAGTATAGTGCACTAGAGGGAATAGCTTTTTGTCAAAATTAGCTCACTATATAGGGAATATGATGTAATTAAGTATGCGGTCCCAGTACGTGCATTGATTATAGAGAACCAATAAGGATAATCAACAACATGCAGTAAGTGGTATCTACCAGAGTGAAAAGAGCTCTACATTATGATGTCACCATTGAAAAGCCCTTTTGGAGCTGCTGAGTGTTGGCTTGTCCTATAAACTGGGTGGTTCGAGCCCTGAATGCTGATTGGCTGACAGCCGTGGTATATCAGACCGTATACCACGGGTATGACAAAACATACAATTTTACTTCCTTAATTATGTTGGTAACCAGTTTATAAAAGCAATACGACACCTCTGGGTTTTGTGGTATATGGCCAATATACCACGGCTAAGGGCTGTATCCAGGCACTCCGCTTTGCGTCGTGCTTTACCACACCCCCTGGGGTTTTATTGCTTAACTATACAATGCCTTCATAAAGACTTCATACCCTTTGATTTATTTCACATTTTGTTGTATTACAGCCTGAATTCAAAAATTATTAAATAGATTTTTTCTCTCCCCCATCTACACAAAATACCCCATAATGACAGTGAAAACATGTTTTTAGAAATGTTAGAACAGTCAATAAATGTTAGAATCACCTTTGGCAGCGATTACAACTGTCAGTCTTTCTGGGTAAGACTCTAAGGGCTTTGCACACCTGGATTGTACAATATTTGCACATTTTTTTATTTTTTTATTCTTCAAGCTCTGTCAAATTGGTTGTTGATCATTACTAGACAATCCTGATTCGTTCCCGAGTGGTGCAGCGGTCTAAGGCCCTGCATCTCAGTACAAGAGGTGTCACTGCAGTCCCTGGTTTGAATCCAGGATGAGGTCCCTGGTTTGAATCCAGGCTGCATCTCATCCAGCCGTGATTGGGAATCCCATAGGGCGGCGCACTATTGGGCCGGGTAGGCCGTCATTGTAAATAGGAATTAGTTCTTAACTCACTTGCCTTCTTAAATAAAAATGTAATAAATAAAAAAGACAGCCATTTTCAAGTCTTGCCACAGATTTTCAAGCCGATTTAAGTCAAAACTGTAACTAGGCCACCCAGGTACTGTACATTCTATATCGTCTTGGTAAGCAACTCCAGTGTATATTTGGCTGTGTGTTTTAGGTTATTGTCCTGCTGAAAGGTGAATTTGTTTCCCAGTGTCTGTTGGAAAGCAGACTGAACCAGGTTTTCCTCTAGGATTTTGCCTGTGCTTAGCTTTATTCCGTTAATTTTTATCCCCCCAAAAATCCCTAGTCCTTGGCGATGACAAGCATACCCATAACATGATGCAGCCACAACCATGCTTTAAAATATGAAGAGTGACATTGTGCAGGATTTGCCCCAAACATAACGCTTTGTATTCAAGACATAAAGTACATTTCTTTGCCACATTTGTTTTGCAGTTTACTTTTGCACGTTATTGCAAACAGGACGCATATTTTGGGGGGATTTTTTATTCTCTACAGGCTTCCTTCTTTTTACTCTGTCATTTAGGTTAGTATTGTGGAGTAACTACAATCTTATTGATCCATCCTCAGTTTTCTCCTATCACAGTAACTGTTTTAAGGTCACCATTTTAAGGTCACCATTGGCTTCATGGTGAAATCCCTGAGCGGTTTCCTTCCTCAACAGCAACTGAGTTAGGAAGGACGCCTATATCTTTGTATTGACTCTCTGTATTGATACACCATACAAAGTGTAATAAATAACTTCTCCATGCTCAAAGAAATATTCAAAGTGCTGTTTTTTTGCTGTTAGGTTTTTTTACTGCTGTTTTTTTTACCAATAGATGCACTTCTTTGCGAGTCATTGAAAAATCTCCCTTGTCTTTGTGGTTGAATCTGTTTGAAATTCACTGCTCCAATGAGGGACCTTACAGATAATTGTATGTGTGGGGTCCAGAGATGAAGTTGTCATTAAAAAAATAATGTTAAGCACTATTATTGCACACAGTGAGTCCATGCAACTTATGTGACTTGTTAAGCAAATGTTTACTCCTGAATTGATTTAGGCTTGTCATAACAAAGGGGGTTGAATACTTATTGACATTTCAGCTTTTCATGTTGTATTCATTTGTAACAATTGTGTAAAACATCATTCCACTTTGACATTATGGGGTATTGTGTGTAGGCCAGTGACACATCTCAAGGAGTGTGAACACTTTCTGAAAGCACTGTATATGGTACTGCATAACGGCATAGCTGTGACGACCGTGATCTAGAGCCTTCATAGGTTGATAGGAGTATTAGGACGTATTATGACGTGTGAGGCGTCTGTGGAATGTCATGTGCACTCCACCACAAGCCTGCAGTGGATCATCTCTGGGCTATCTGCATCATGGCCGTCCCCGCTGACAAGCTAAGCCTGTCTAAAAGTCTAAAACTGATACCACCTATAAATATGGATGGTTCAGATTCTACCGCCGACTGATACATTTGTGGAAAAGAAAAGCCGGTTCTTATCCTGACTGTTTCCCATAGCCTTGGGATTTAAAATACAATCTGTGTTGACTGAGTGAAGTCTTTCAGAATGAGATGGAGGTCAGGAATGATCACTATAGGCACCCATTCTCAACGCTGTAGATTAATTCTGCCTGTCGGGAAGTTTATGTATTGTATCCCCAGATGGATATAGTCTGAGGAGTTGTGTAATAATACTGTTTGTGATGACTGGCTGCCCATTGGGAGGGAAATCTAGATCTTCCCAGAAACAACCCCCTACTTCATCCTAAGCACCTGTGTAGATCAGAGGGCAAGTTGAAGCATGCATGTTTATGTTTCTATCTATCCAATTCATTCAGACCTACATGAAGTGTGAAGAGGGTAAGGGGACAGGCCTATTTCCAGTCAGAACGCCAAATGTCAGGCAACAGTCCTTTAATTACACTATAATTACACTACAAACAGTCCTTTCAATTACACTACAATTACACTATACTACAGTAATTTTAATTACACTACACTAGAAACAGTAATTTTAATTACACTACTATTACAATACACAAAAAGTATTTATAATTAAACAACTATTACACTACACCAAAAACAGTCATTTTAATTACACTACTATTACACTACACTAGAAACAGTCTATTTAATTACACTACTACTACAATACACTACAAAAAGTCTTTATAATTAAACTACTATTGCACTACACTAAAAACAGTCATTTTAATTACACTACTATTACACTAGAAACAGTCTTTTTAATTACACTTCTATTGCCTGACATTTGGCGTTCTGACTGGAAATCGTCTCGATCGGAAATGACCTGTAACGCTTCAGCGATACAGACTGAATAGAGCCTTAAACGGGACTAATGAAGGAATGGAATTACCGGGACCTTGTGATTCATTCCAGGATCGAATGGGTTTTCTATTCTTCAGGTGTTCATCATTGCCTCAGCCAGTAATGAATAAATAAATAATTGATATGTCATTACTACATTAGTACTTCAATTCATTATTCATACTCTTGTTGATTTTGAATCATGTATTTGGTTGCATGCTACTGACACAAAGTGGAACCAAATTGGGCTGCTTATTGATATCAGATTCATTCCTTTATTATCATCCAAAATACTGTACCAATTTCAACATTAAATTAATTTCTCTCATTTATATGCATATAATCTCATATATAAGATATGGCACTTTCATGTTCCTTGCTTGGTTTATTGGAAGTGTATCATGGAGATACTGTGTAAATGTTAATGGTTTACTGAGGACTAGGTTTTATTTGTAGGTTTAGTAAACGGAGAGGATCGTGGAACTGGTGCCACCACACAACCATCATTTGACCATGATCAACAGGTAGAATTGCATCCAAACATTTCTTCCTTGTGGGGTTACTGTATATTTAACATTCTAAGATATATTCTTCATATCAATTCTAATTTATTTACAGCAAACCTGAGCAAAAATCATTGTAAACAATTTAAACATTTTCTTACAAGATCAAATGAAATACAGTGAAGAGAAAACGTGTCGTTCTTTTCAAGATGTCCATTTCTCCTGTGTTTATTATTATTTTTATACCTGACCTAGTGTTGTTTATGTGCTTTTTGTAAGATCCTATTCTGGACTTTCTATTTCCTACCTCTGATATTGAACTCTGTTGAGGAAACATTTAGCTGGATGGTTTACGCCTGTTGTATTCTGTCATGCGACAAATAAACGTTGATTTGTAACCCGCTCCTTGTGCTGAATATGATACATAGAAAATAAATTAAACATATTGTATAGGCATGCAGGTGCAGTGTTCACATGTGTTGTTCTGGCTTTATAAGGAGTAAATATGACAGCAATTGTTGTATGAAGCCTGAAATATTGGAACAAGGCTTCAATCTTTTACTTTCAAAGGCAATATCTTTGTGATTGTGAATGTAGATCCAGTGCATTCCTTCATTGACCTTAAAACTCCTGAAGGCTCTCCTCTTCTGAGTACATTGAGGACACGCTTAGTGCTGAGGAGGAGGAGAACATAGCTCCCCAGGTCAATCTCTGTCCAGTCTCTGGATCAGTCTGCACCACTCTAGCCTCTTCTGAGTGATGTAGGCCGGGGTGATGGTCTGGACAGGGAGGCGAGGCGAGCCCTCCACTCTGGCCCTCTCACACAAGGCCTCTGCGTTACAGATCACATACATGCCGCAGTCATAGCTGTTCTGCTGCACAGGACAGGGCTCCTCCACAAAGGGCACTTTCCTCCCCGACCCCAGGAAGGGCTCCAGCTTTGTGGCGATCCGCCGGGCGTGAAGCGAGTTGCCACCACTCTGCGAGTCGTAGTGGGCAAAATGGCCGCCGTCGCGCAAGAACAGCAGCAGGCTCCAGTGAGATCCGCCGGCAGTCTGGATGGAGTTGTCGTTGACAGCCAGGAAGACCCAGCGCCGGGAAGCTAGCCCCAGCGGCTCCAGAAACAGGGCTAGTTCCTCCGGGCAGGCAGCACACTTGATGAACTGGGTGACCTCGGGGCTGATGAAGATGGCCGCTTCGCCAAGGCCCTTGAAGAGCTCAGCAGCAAAGTACTCGAAGGCAAAGCCGATGACCTGGTCGTTGAGCCAGTGAGGGCCCTCCAGTAAGGCCACATCAGAGCGCCGCAGGAGGCTGTCCTGGTAGCTCAACACAACGGGATCCATTCTCTCCAAGGCAGGGTGGGGGCGGACAGGTAGACAGGGTCAGTCTGGAAAACATGGAGGAACCGGTTTTGGGGAGATTAAGTGAAAGATGAAGCAACACTACTCTACACAATCACAAACTGTCATCTTGTCAGATTTTTCAGGAATGAGCGTTAGCTAATTCAGTAGTTGAGTGTATGAGCCACAAAAATGAGGTTTTCTACTAGTTAGCTATAGCCTAGGTGCTGAAAGTACTTTCCAGATAGCTAACCAACCGTAGCTATGTTGGCAGGCTGATTAGCTATGGATAAATAAATAAAACTTCTACTGGATATAATCTTCAATCTCACAATTAGTACTATAGCTATAAAGCCTATCTAACAACACACTAAGTTAGCTAGTTATAGCTAAAACATTTTTATTTTGGTCAAAGTTGGCAGGGTTGCTGGCGCTGCATTGCGTTTTAATATGCTAGCTAGTGTTGACTCCCAGGCCAATGGGTTTGGCATGCGCAGTTGGTTTTACGATGTACGAAATTAATAAACAAACGAACATTTTATTTCACATACCTTACCAGACACATTCACTAAAAAGGTCCATGAAAAAATGCAAACTTCCTTCCTCGTTGCAGTAAGAAACGTAAACGAGTACAAACTGCTCCACTACTGTAAACATTTTGCGACAGTACTGCGGGGCAAGTGGGCTTTCCGAGACCCGCTCTGTCCATGCGGGTGATTCGCTGAATGAGTCGGTACATCCAATCCCCTCGAACCTCTCTGGGAAACCCTCCCTCCCTGATTATTTCACCCCGCCTATCAAGTAGCGTGAGCGCGCACTGTTTAGCAAAGGGAAAAGGCAGCAGAGGTTTCATCGAACGTCACCGGGGATAGGAAGGGCTGCTTTTAATACATTTTAAGAAGAGAAGAAAATAGGACAAATATTCGTCACTGTTCGGGACTGATCTGAATTTTGAATAATTTTCGGGGGAAGTTATTTGGAGAGAAGAACGAAGGCGCAGTTGTTTAAGGAAACCCAGGGAATTAAAAATCAGATTTGAGAGTTGCATTTGTGTGCTAAATCCCCTGTCCCAAACGAGAAGGCTTCCGCGCACAACAGATTTGGATTAACGTTCATTGATGTAGTAAGGTAAGAAGTGTTGTTACTGTCCAAAACGAGGCTGTTCATGTGTGTATAAATATATATGTATGTACCAATCACTGGGGTATGGTACCAATACGCAAGGTTTTGCTATTGACGATATGATTTTTGGAATTCCATTCATCGCGCGATGAACTACCCTTCCCACTGAGCCACAGGGAGTTTATTGCGTGTAGTTACCATTACTTGAAACGCTGTGTTAATTTATTGACTGGATTAAAGCTTGACCACTTTGTGCGTGTATTAAAGAAACCACATCTTTGCATACAAAATGTGTTATTTTGACTACTGTCAGTAGTGGGACACCCATTATTACAAAAGTCTATTGCTTTCGAGTAGTAAGTTATTGTCATGAGCTGTTAGATAACTGATGTTGTAGTTTATGTCAAGGGAACCGGAAGTTTAGAACCTAACGCACTATAGTTTTTAAACCAAATTAATTCAAGTCAAATCAAGACAGTATCTGTCAACGTCCATGCAGATGCATTGTATCCCATCAAATGTATCAAGCAAAATAGGAAGGTTACAATGTCCCGCCAACTTCAAGTGATCTCAGACCACCCTCTTTTGACACAAAGTAATCGAACAACAATTGAGAGCAATAGCAGAGGTGTGTTGTCTCTCTCTGTCTGGGGCGGGGAAATGTTTGCATGTATTATTTAGTGGAGGTCAGCCAGAATAGCTGATAATGCAGTGGATGCAGTACAGACTGCAAAGCAGTGGATTGTAGAGGAGGTCTAACGTGGTGAATAAGCTGCTGAATCATGGGGCCTGCCCAGAGCAGCACTCCTTAGCCCATAACATTTGTTCCATAGCCTTATCCACTACTTATCCCTCAACCTCACCTATCCTCATACTGAGTTGATTGAGAATGTTTAGATGATCTTTGTAGAATGTTATTGTTTGTAATGCCAGTGTAGAGGCTATAGCCTGTATTCTATACATGTCTTCTGTAGCTTGGATATTGTTTAGCCTCTGGAGTCTGATATGGGTATGATGGGAAGCGATTACTCAATGCTGAGCAACAACAAGACATTTTGAAATGACTAAAATATAACGAATGTTTAGTCACTAACTTTTATTTCTTATTGTTGTTGCATTGTCGAGCCTGCAAGTAACCACTTCATTGGACTGTGTATACCATGTGTATCCAGTACATATGTCTAATAAAGCTCCCAGGTACTACAACTATATTCTCCATAAAGCTTGTTACTTTGGCCCATCCTCTGCACAGGTGATCAGAGTGGGTCTGGAGGAATGCATTGGGACTGAGAAGACACAGCTGCATGCTGGGAAAGCACCATAGAGTTAACTCTATGGTTAACATCCAATGAATAGTCATGATATGATGTTCTGGGGAGTGTCCATGGCTGGAGCTTGTATACCTGAAACGTGTAATAGCCTGGGTCAGGACTAGGCTACAGGATATTTCTGATCACAACTGGATACATTGTGACGTTTGGGTTAATCTTGTTGAACTAAAGGCTTACAGGATGATATGGAAAGCAAGCCATCAGAGATGAAGGCTTGAGAAAAACCACATTGTGCTGATATTAACCTAGAGAGGTTCAAAAGTGGGAGTGATAGTTAGCGCAGCAGAGTAGCTACAGCAGCTGTTGTAGCCAGAGATCTAACACCTGATGCAGTAGAAGCAGTGCTGATGCAGTAGAAGCAGTGCTGATGCAGTAGAAGCAGTGCTGATGCAGTAGAAGCAGTGCTGATGCAGTAGAAGCAGTGCTGATGCAGTAGAAGCAGTGCTGATGCAGTAGAAGCAGTGCTGATGCAGTAGAAGCAGTGCTGATGCAGTAGAAGCAGTGCTGATGCAGTAGAAGCAGTGCTGATGCAGTAGAAGCAGTGCTGATGCAGTAGAAGCAGTGCTGATGCAGTAGAAGCAGTGCTGATGCAGTAGAAGCAGTGCTGATGCAGTAGAAGCAGTGCTGATGCAGTAGAAGCAGTGCAGGTGCAGTAGAAGCAGTGCAGGTGCAGTAGAAGCAGTGCAGGTGCAGTAGAAGCAGTGCAGGTGCAGTAGAAGCAGTGCAGGTGCAGTGCAGTAGAAGCAGTGCAGGTGCAGTGCAGTAGAAGCAGTGCAGGTGCAGTGCAGTAGAAGCAGTGCAGGTGCAGTGCAGTAGAAGCAGTGCAGGTGCAGTGCAGTAGAAGCCGTGCAGGTGCAGTAGAAGCCGTGCGGATGCAGTGGAAGCAGTGCGGATGCAGTGGAAGCAGTGCGGATGCAGTGGAAGCAGTGCGGATGCAGTGGAAGCAGTGCGGATGCAGTGGAAGTAGATGCTGTGGAAGCAGTGCAGATGCAGTAGAAGCAGTGCAGATGCAGTACACTGGGGCTCTGGAAATTGTTCTTGTATGTTCTTAGGTGGGGTATGCTGTGGTATACTTTAGAAACCGATTATCTTTGAGGTGGACCAGTGAAATCAATGTGAATGGCCATTTGGCTGCACATTATTTAGTCATTGTACACTACTCTGTAGACGCTCCAAAGTCTGAGCTGTGGGGTGCTGCTTTCACAGCAGTAGCAGAGCTCTTCCAATGTTTTGATGGCTAGCCTCCATGATGGAAAAGACCATTGCAGAAATCTACAACTATTGCATCACCCTAAAGCTATCGCTCCCCAACCACAGAGACTGTAGCCAACATGTAGACTGTGTCAGTTCTATCCAGATTGTTTTGGTCACTGGTGGACCGAGGCGACAAACTGCTCCTCTGACCATGCTATGCTTTTCCCATATAGGCCTACACAATGCCTTTGAGGATTCTAAAACCCAACATGACCTCAAATGAGTGACCTCATTGCCACATGCTTCTGTGGGGTGGGGTGGTAGGTCACGTGCTGAGTCACTTGGTCAGCCGCACATGAAAAGTGTTGTGCGGCCGCATGGCCGGATTGTATGGCGTAAGTGATTGGCACGCACATGAAGTGAAGTCATTAAAGTGGAACATGCCTGTTGCCCCTGAACAAAGCTCCCCATTCTCTGTGGTCATTACAGAAGGAGGCTATGGAACCTCAAAGGCTTGGCTTCCCCCATGGCTTTGTATTTCCCCTCGTTAACAACTCATGGTGCTCAGACTGGTCAGAATGAGAGTTTCTACTTTTAATGTCACATGCACAAGTACAGTGAAATGCCTTTCTTGCAAACTCTAAACCTAACAATGCAATGATTAATAACAATGTATTACTAGAAAACTCCCCACAAGAATAAGAAATATAAAATACACAATTAAGTAAGTAAGCATACTAAATATAGGACATTTTTAATAAGTAAGTTCCAATACCATATTTACAAATGCAGGGATATTGGAGTAATGGAGGTAGATATGTACAGGGGTAAGGAGACTAGGCAACAGGATATAAGATAAACAGAGTAGCAGCAGCTTGTATGTGAGCGGCTGTGTAGAGTCAGTATAAATGTATGCGCATATTATGTGTGAGTGACCTAATGATGGAGTGTGTGTGTGTAACAGTATAACTTTAGACCGTCCCCTTGCCCATACCCGGGTGTGAACCAGGGACCCTCTGCACACATCAACAACAGTCACCCACGAAGCATCGTTACCCATCGCTCCACAAAAGCCGCAGCCCTTGCAGAGCAAGGGGAACCACTACTTCAAGGTCTCAGAGCAAGTGACGTCACCGATTGAAACGCTATTTAGCGCGAACACCACTAACTAAGGTAGACGTTTCACATCTGTTACATAGGGCCCTGTGAGTGTGCATAGAGACAGTGCAAAGATTGAAATAAAAGGTCAATTAAAGGTTAACTCAGTCTGTGTAGCTATTTTGTTAGCTATTTATCAGTCGTATTGCTTGGGGATAGAAGCTGTTCAAGAGCCTGATGGTGTCAGACTTGATGCACTGGTACCTCTTGCCGTGCGGCACCAGAGAAAATAGTCTATGGCTTGAGTGGTTGGAGTCTTTGATTTTCCAGGCGTTCCTTTCACACCGCCAGCTGTAGAGGTCCTGGATGGCAGGGAGCTCGTCCCCAGGGATATACTAGGCTGTCCGCACAACCCTCTGTAGCGCCATGCAATCGAGGGTGGAGCTATTGCCATAACAAGCAGTGATGAAGCCAGAGGATTTTAGGGCCCATGCAAAACTTTTTCAACCTCGTGAGGGAGAAGAGGCACTGTTGCACCTTCTTCACGACTGTGCGTGTGTTTGGACTATTTGAAGTATTTAGTGATTTGCACACAGAGGAACTTGAAGCTGTCTACCTGCTGCCCCCCCGTTTCCTGTCATCCACGATCAGCTCCTTGGTCTTGCCGATGTTGAGGGAGAGGTTGTTGCTCCGGCACCACACTGCCAGGTTACTGACCTCCCTGTAGGCTGACTCATCGTCGCCGGTGTTCAGGCCTACCACCACTGTGTCATCAGCAAACTTGAAAATGATGTTTGAGTTGTTCATGGCCACACAGTTGTGGGTGAACAGGGAGTACAGGAGGGGACTAAGCACACACCCCTGTGGGGCCCCTGTGTTAAGGGTCAGCGTGGCTGAGGTGATGTACCCGGGGTCGTACTATCAGGAAGTCCAGGATCCAGTTGCAGAGGGAGGTGTTCATACCCAAAGTCATACGCTTGGTTACGAGCTTGGAGTAGACAATGGTGTTGAACGCTGAGCTGTAGTCAATGAACATCATTCTCACATAGGTATTCTGCTTATCAAGAGTGATAGAAAACAAGGAATTGTTTTTATTTTCCTAACATTACCGGGTGTGTTCTGTTTTCACCAAATTGAGTTTAAATGCAGGTCAGGCCTATGATTTGGCTACTAGCCTACTTGGTCACTAGACTACTTGTTACTTGGTCACTAGCCTACTTGGTCACTAGCCTACTTGGTCACTAGACTACTTGTTACTTGGTCACTAGACTACTTGTTACTTGGTCACTAGCCTACTTGGTCACTAGCCTACTTGGTCACTAGCCTACTTGTTACTAGCCTTGGTCACTAGCCTACTCATTATTTGGTTATTAGTGTCCCTTTAAAAGTACGGAGTTCGCTCCTACTGTAGTTCTCCTCTAAAAAGGAGTGTCTCTTGTGGAGAGAGGACGGGGCCAAATCTTTGTTTAATTCATCTCTATTGAGAAATCCCTGTTGACGTTTAGTTAATATGCTAGAACAATCACAGGAAACTTGAAGGTCATGTAGCGAAAGTTGCTTCTGGAAGAAATCCCTTGAGTTAATTTTACTTACTGCTTCATCACTCTTAGCAAATGAGGTCTAAGGTATTTCATAATTTAAGCGATAGATATTATTTAGCTTAAATGGTTACGTCAACTAAATGATTAGGCCAAGATGGAATTACCGTTTAACCTCACTTCTTGGACATACCAGAGCCTTGGATATGCAGTTTTAGAAACAGTTCTTTGTCCTGTAAGCCTTTCATGGCAATGCAGGAATTTTGATAGCGCACACTGCACAGGGCTGCAGGCCAGAAGGTTGTGGGTTCACAGACCACCATGTACAAGAGTAGGAGTGGAAAGTTCTCCTTTATAGTAAAAGCATTGCATGAATCTATCATCATATTTACAGACCCAAGAAAATATTGCCTTTTATAAACATTTCATTAAACTCTACATAATTTTAAACATTAGCAGAATATTTTTTTTTAATACCACACAAATTACCAAAATTATAGGATAAGAATGGACACCGACGGGCCTCCCGAGTGGTGTAGTGGTCTAAGCCACTGCATCGCACTAGAGATCCTGGTTCGAGTCCAGGCTCTGTCGTAGACGGCCACGCCTGGGAGACCGATGAGACGGCGCACAATTGGCCTAGTGTCCTCCGGGTTAGGGGAGGGTTTGGCCAGCAGGGATGTTCTTTTCCCGTCGCACACTAGTGACTCCTGTGGTGGGCGCAATACACGCTGACACGGTCGCCAGGTGTACGGTGTTTCCTCCGACACGTTGGTGCGGCTGGCTTACAGGTTAAGCGGGCATTGTGTCAAGAAGCAGTGCAGCTTGGCTGGGTTGGTGTTTCGGAGGGTGCACGGCTCTCGAAATTTGCCTCTCCCGAGTCCGTACGGGAGTTGCAGCGATGGGACAAGACTGTAACGACCCAATTGGATATCACAAAATTGGGGAGAAAAAGGGGTAATATAATAAAAAATGTAATAAAATGGACACAGAGATATGTGTTCATCTTATCATATTTCTCCAAAAATGTTACATTTAACTTCTGGCTATTCTTCTTCCGTGGCTAATCCCAAGTGTTTCGCTAAAAGCTGTCTGAGGTTAAACATCTTCTATTGTACAGAAAGTGAATAGCTTAATCAAATGGTAGTGAAATAATTAGATTACTTCCCAAGCAAAGTGTATTTTTTGTCTCCTCTGCTATAGAAGGTTGTAGCTCAGCCTCTGAATGTCAAATAAATGAAACCATGATATCCCCATATGTGTCGGGAGTCACTTCATTCCCAGGCTTCTACACCTGCATTGCTTGCTGTTTGAGGTTTTAGGCTGGGTTTCTGTACAGCACTTTGTGACATCATATTTATTAAGTAAGAAGGGCTTTATAAATAAATAAATCTGATTGATATTTTCCATCTACAGCTGTTATAGATCACTTTATATAATCAGACCTGTTTTATTTTCTTTCAAATAACCTTTATCTGGCCATTTTCACTCCATTATGGAACTATAAGGGTTTATGACATAGTCCCTCTAGTAATTGAATTCATTGGTTGCATGTTGCGTGACAATATGTTTTGGAATGTTTGTGTTAGGACTGATGCCCAACTGAGCGTTCTGCTCAATACATCCTTATTAGGTGCTGATGAATATTTGTTCTAAAGTGCATTACTGTGGTTTGAAAACACAATGATATTTCTTAAGAAGGCAAATCATTATTAGGAAAACCTTTTTTATTATTTTGATGTCACCAGATTGACTTTAGATGCAGTATTACTTTAACTAGGTAGCTAAGATTGAGGTGAGATTATAGCGAGCTAACGTTAGCATTTCCAGCTATTTTTTGATGAACTTTGCAATTAATGTCATTGCCATCTGTCCAATGTAAATTTGACAACATGATGTTGATGATGGCAAAGTTGTTTCCTACTATTTTATGAAATAAGCCCAAATCCTAAAAACATTATACCAACCTATAGAGTTTACAATTGCATTGATGAACACCCCCCCCCCCCCCCCCTGCCCTCCCTTACTATATAATTGGCAAAGGTCCCGAATGCATATTGTCATTTATCGGCGTAGTAACAAACCCTAACCTAGCAACCCATGTGACCCCAAACTGTTCACACCCCTCTTGTTGGCAAAGAGAGAATTCTGCAGTTTTCAAAGCTTATTTCCTGCAATTCTACACATTTTGCAATGTCTTATGTGTGTTCATATTATACAAGGGGTCCGACTGAGTTAAAACATTTACCTTTTTTTATTTGGTTCTACTTTTTTTATTAGTCGGGACCCTTTATTAGTTCTGGGTCCAGATTCGAACCATGGTCTGCCTATTGAGTATGGGGGCCTGAGATATTACCCGTCATCTGCCAGCAATAGGCTACTGGCTAATTTTACAAAAAAAATATGAACATTTCCTACAGCTGGATCTTGTTTTCTTGAATATAAGGATGACTTTTGGGGGCGGGTGTGTAAACAACAAGCACTCTTTGATATTCTATCACAATAGATGTACATTTGAAGGTTATTTAGAACTTTCTCAAAATGGTCTTATTGTCAGTTTATTCTGGCTGTAGGAGTAAAAGCTAGGCCTGTTTTATGCTAACTTTCCAGTCAGACCTTATCTGGTGTTCCATGGTCTTTTTCCACCTCTCATTCCTTTGTTCACTCACTGCGCGCCCATTTAGCACGGAAAATGCTTCCCCTGGTCATGTCACACAACTCCAGGCGAGCTGTGAAAGTTACAGGCACGGAGGCTAACATTCGCTAACAGAGGCTAACAGTGTTTCTGGAGGGGGGGCCAATGTAAATCTGGGAAAATGGACTCTCAATAGGATCACTGGACTGCTGTGACCATCTTATTCAAGGCAGCACGCTATTGTTCAGAGAAAAAAACCACCTGAGCTGTCACTATTTTGGATGATAAGTCCCTTTTGGAAGACGTATTAGATCCCTTCCTGAAACAAGTTCCTGGCTAATTGGTCAAGATGCTAGTTGAATTAATCAATGTGAAACTGGCTGAGCTTCGATTCAGTATAATAGTGACTTATGGACAGATTCTTACACTAAATCTATACTTTGCTTTGGGGGGAAAAAACATATTTGTGTAAAATTACAAAGGTAATGTTTGATGTGGCCTCTGTAATACCTAGGACTGTCACAAGAATTGTGAAGCTCAAAAGTTCTCAAGGTTCTTTCCATACGTTCATCTCAAACAAAGCATGGATCAATGTGGCCACTGTTTCAGATTTCTGCGTCCCTCCATCCACTGCTGCTCCGACTGCACCATTCGTCTCATATTTCAAAGAGCGTCGTCTGGCTGCAGACTGACAGCGATCAGTCAGGCCCGTCGTCATGTTGAAGAGTCTGTGAGAGCCTTCTGAACACTGACCTATAGTTAGAGGTCATGTTGTATCTAATGCACTAAGCAGATGTGCTTAACATTCAGCCCTGCAGTTAATGACATAGCCTTCCCATTGTACTGTATATGATGAATATTGCATTAGTGCCATCATGGCTGCCAATGCATAAGCTATACCGTTTTGTTATACATGGGAAACCAATGGTCATCCCAAAACATGCTTTTAGGTTGTGCTTTCAAATCTCTGATAACCGTTGCTGGTATTAGAGTCGTTGACGGTTGCAACAGTGCAGCAAACAAACCAAATGAATTGTTAGTTTGAATGATAAAAAGCATTATGTGCTTTGCTCATGTTCAGTTCGTAGAAAATCCATCATAAAGTCATTAGAGTGGACCCACTACCTAGCATATATTACACTTTGCATTATTCCATCGCCAAAGTACACAAGCTAGCTTGTCAAAGCCAGTCAGGCCAAGTGAATGTCCTTTGTCATCGGTTAGGCTAGTATAGAAATGCCTTTGAAAGGGAATAACAAGCCTGGAAAGATTGGTTTGGTGTCTGGAACCTCATACAGCAGTGTATACTGGTATGTTAGCTAGCTACCTAACATCACGTTAGTTGGCTACTAATACATAGAACTTGCCAGTATATTAACTATATGCTATCTAACTAACTACCCAACATTTTTTGACATGATTATTCACGTCATTCTTAGCTAAGTGGTATAGTCTTTGTGGGGTGGCAGGTAGCCTAGTGGTTAGAGCGTTGGACTAGTAACCAAAACTGCTGCTGGCTCGCTTGCTCTTCGCTAATGATGCGAGTGTGTGTTCAGTCTTCGGTCTATTGCTTGTAAAATATCCTAACCTATTAATTGATGATAGGCCCTGCTTTACTGAAGTTGCAAGACATTGCAAGCCAAGAAATTGCGAAATACAGCATTCCATTGCAAGATACAGTTTTGATTGCTGATAAATAGGCCTAGTGCCTTCTGACTCCTGTCTGCCTGGTGGCCAACGTGCCTGGTCATGTCTAGAAGGGATACATACATCTTTTGTCAAATTTGTGTAAAAAGTATATATTTTTTTGCATTTCAGCTAACTCCTCCTAACCTTTATCAAATGATCCGAACCTGCTATTTTCCTAATCCTACGAAAAGTAAAATTTGACCAAGTGTATGCCTTCTAGACAAAACCGACCTGCCTGTAATGTGCTCCTCTCCTCTCTTTGTCCCTCGCTAGCTCTATATGAAAGATGCGAGTGTTCTTGGAAGTATTGGAAACTAAATCAGTCTACTCCTTCCAAAATCTTAAGAGTCGCTTCCTAGCAAAAGATGTCTTCTTTCTACTAAATGTCTGATTTAAATCACAGTATTTAAACAAACCAGGCAGGCTGCGCGCAGGTAGAATGAGATTATTTGATTGACAGTTCTGGTTGCCTAGTGATGGACGGTAGTCACTCCCCAGAAGCTGCATTCCTTTACAGACAAGTAAAATACCCGTCCAGAGAAGGTTTTGTGTCCGCATTTTAAAAAGCCTTAGTGTACCTTTACAGACAGACAAACAAACATGCCGTAGCTGGGTGCTTTCAAGGGGTATATGACTGTGGTACAGAACTTCATTGCTTGGCTCTTGCGGTCATATAATACGAGCATTATTCTGCATTTAAAAATTTACGTCAAATTTTATGATTTTTCTTATCGTTTTTAATGAATGGAAAAACTGATTTTAAAAAGGCTGTTTTTAAATGTTTACTTTAGATGTGTGTAGTCTTTCTTTTTACGATAAGAAAAATAATACAATTCCACCTCAAGTTACAATGCAGAATAATGGTCGTATTATATGACCGCAAGAGCCAGGCAATGAAGTTCTCTACCACAGTCATATACCCATTGAAAGCACCCAGCTACGGCATGTTTGTTTGTCTGTAAAGGTACACTGTCTTTTTTTAAACGTTAAAGCAAATTGTCCTTTTGTAATTTGTCCATAGTATGGGATACAGTTATGAATCAAGACATCACAAGTGACAACTGCAGTGTGGTTATGTAATTAATGCCTCACAAAGGAATCATCCCGCAGATAATTCGATCAACATCAACACAGTTAATTGACTGTGATGGTTAGTTTGATTCAGATCTTCATACCCTGCAGGTCTAAAGACTGTTTGTGTTCAGTTGTTGCATGGCCACATCATTCCAACGACTGATGGAGGCATCGAGCAGGAAACAGACCATTTATCAGTTCAGATCTGTTGGCACTGAATATTCAAGGCAGGTTGTATCTCTGGCACTGTAATGGGAGCAGAAGTCCTCAGCAGACAGCTGTGAAACAGGACAGTGAGTTATGGTGTTTGCTCAGTCAGTCTGTCTCTCGAACTTGCATTGTTCATATCTTGCATTACTCATCTCATATGTGTATATATAGTATTCTATCTATTCTACTGTATCTTAGTCCGTTTACGCTCTGACATGCTCGTCCGTATGTATATAGTCTTAATTCATCCTACTTAGATTTTGTGTGTATTGGGATGTTGTGTAATTCGTTATATATTACTGCTTTGTCGGAGCTTGAAGCACAAGCATTTCGCTACACCCGCTGATCACGTGTATGAGATCAATAACATTTTATTTGAATGTGTGTGCTTGCGTGTTAGTGAGAACGGTTGATGCAATAGTTTTTATTTGATAATCTGATTTAATATAGTAGTTGATTAAAACATTTACAGTGTCTGCTAAAGTATTCACCCCCTTGGATATTTTCTATTTGTTGCCTTACAACCTGGAATTAAAATGGATTTTTTGGGGGGGGGGTTGTTGTATCATTTGATTCCTACAATATGCCTACCACTTTGAAGATGCAAATATTTTTTCTTGTGAAACAAGCAAGAAATAAGACCAAAAAAATGAAAATTGAGCGTGCATAACTGTTCACCACCCCAAAGTCAATACTTTGTAGAGCCCCTTTTGCAGTAATTACAGCTGCAAGTCTCTTGGGGTATGTCTCTATAAGCTTGGCACATCTAGGCACTGGGAGTTTTGCCCATTCTTCAAGGCAAAACTGCTCTAGCTCCTTCAAGTTGGATGGGTTCTGCTGGTGTACAGCAATTT